>NW_028319944.1:67500-86351 GCF_062004578.1 Staurois parvus | reverse complement strand
GGGTTCACACTAATGCGGTGCGGGAAACTCTGCGCATCCTGGGCGTTTCCCGCACCGCAGTCGCGTGGCGTCCATGCGGTCTGGTGAATGTTAAATTAATTACACCCCGAAACAGATCACGTTGGATAGAGTAACCCCGGGTTCACACTAATGCGGTGCGGGAAACTCTGCGCATCCTGAACGTTTCCCGCACCGCAATTGCATGGCGTCCGTGCGGTCTGGTGAATGTTAAATTAATGACACCCCCAAACAGATCACATTGGATCGAGTAACCCCGGGTTCACACTAATGCGGTGCGGGAAACTCTGCGCATCCTGGGCGTTTCCCGCACCGCAGTCGCGTGGCGTCCGTGCGGTCTGGTGAATGGTAAACTAATGACACCCCGAAACAGATCGCAAAACACAATGCGATTGCCAGAAATTGCATCACATGAATGATGCGATTTCAAGTGCAGGTAAAAAAAAAAGCCCTGCCCCTTTTCAGTGCGGTTGCGATGCGATTTGAGCTGAAATCGTACCGCACAGACATTTGCGTGTAATTCGCACAGGAACGCGGCGCGATTCCTGTGCGAATTACATGCGGTGTCCCGCAACGCATTAGTGTGAACCCAGACTTACCCTAGGTTCACACCTAAGTGTTTTCTGCAGCACTTTGCAGAAACGCAGCACAGTCTATTTAACATGATTTCCTACGGGACACGTTGACATCTCCGCGTTTTCACCCCGGAGCGATTTTTGGAAAGGATCAGGGAATTTTTTGAACGCAAAAAGTTGCCTTTTGGTTCTATAGACTTCAATAGAAATGCTGCAGAAGAGCATTTATTACGTTTTTGATGCGTTTGCGTTTTAAATCTGCCTAGCAACAAGTAAAAAAATAAATAAATAAAGAGAAAACACAAAACGCATAAAAAAATGTGGCAAAATGCAATGCAGAATCGACTCAAACGCAACTCGCATACCTAAGGCTAGGTTCACACTCAGGTTGCGTTTGTGTTGATTCTGCATTGCATTTTGCCACGTTTGATGCGTTTTGTGTTTTTTCTTTCCTTTTTTTTTTACTTGTTGCTAGGCAGATTTAAAACGCATCAAAATGCAATAAATGCTTTTTCTTTTTTTTTTACTTGTTGCTAGGCAGATTTAAAACACAGAACGCATCAAAATGCAATAAATGCTTTTTTTTTTCTTTTGTTGCTAGGCAGTGCGGGGTTTTGTTTTTTTTTTTCTGCTTTAAAAACGCATTGATAGTAGGTTACATGGCTTCCAATGGCATCGTTCACACCAATGCGGTCAGTTCCAGTGTGTTCCGGTTCCAGAAAAAAAAAATAATAGAACAGGCTGCATTTTTTTCTGCACTGAAATGTACTGGAACGTGGTAAAACGTATAAAAAAAAGCACCAAAAACGCACCGGAACGCACGTGCCCTTAATAAGTTGAAGGAAAAAGCAAGGAGGGAAAAAACGGAACGCATCGAAAATGCACTGAAGCGCGTCAAAAAAAGGCGCATAGAGAATTGCATCCGGAACGCGTCCAGACTGCGTTTCTATGGTGTGAACCGGCCAGATCCAGACTATGGTTATGGGAATAATTCCTCTCACTTCCTATCAGAACAGGAAGTCATGGCAAATCTCTCCTCCGGGGACATTATAGTGGGGGGAGGGGTTAGAACTTTGACAGTGCGTTTCATTGCTTTCTGTGCCTTTCTGTCCCAGTGACTACCCCACCCCTAATGTTCCTTCTGGTGTCACAGAAACAGGAAGTGGGGGGGGCACTCCTGAATTTGGAAATATGTATATATATATATATATATGTAGGGTGGGGTCAGGCATAACAAAGAGGACAAAGATAAAGACTGCAGGCCATCGCACACAATGCAGTTTGGTGATTTTTTCCCCTGTGGAATATTGTACAGCGGCTGGATGGTCTGATTTTACTTTCCGGTGGAGCTGTGAATCCAGATTTCTATTCTGAGGATTTTTTTTTTCATGACCCCCCCTTCTGTTGTCTTCTGCAGAAATGTCGGCACCGTTGTGCGATAGACGGCCCCCCTGCTGCGGGTCCTGACCCCCCCGGACCATGCTGGAGAAGAGGGCCAGTATGATCAATGAGAGCGCTGACTGTGCATGGGAGCCGCTGTCCCGGCGGGAGAGAGTGCCCTGCGACCGCTTCAAACACGCCGCCGCCGTTCACAACGGCTTCCTGTACATCCACGGCGGGCGGCAGGACTCCGTCCTCGGCGACTTCTGGAGGTACAACATAGGTGAGAGCCTTCATTTCATGGATTCCGTCTGCCGTAGACATGAGCGGTGCGCTTCATTTTGAATCCAAATTCCGAATTACAATAACGTATTGAAATGAATTTGAAATAACAAAACAAAATTTTGAATTCAAAAACACAATTGAAAACCAATTTGAATTTGAAAACTAGAATAGAATAAAATGGAATAGAAAATAAAGAAATTGAATAGAATAGAAAATAAAAGAATAGAAAAGATTAGAGAGAACAGAATAGAATAGAAAATAATAGAACAGGATACAATAGAAAACATGAGAGTAAAACAGAGAAAAATAGAATAGAAAGGAAAAGAATGGAATCCATTAGAATAAAATAGAAAATCAAAGATTAGAATAGAAATAAATAGAGTAAAACAGAGCAAAATAGAACAGAAAATAAAGGAATAGAATATAAAAGATTACAATAGAAAATCAAAGAATAGAATTAGAATAGAAAAGAATAGAGAAAAAAATGAACTGAATAGAAAATAAATAGAACAGGATACAGTAGAAAATATTAGAGTAAAACGGAACAAAATAGAATAGAAAATGAAGGAATAGAAAATCAAAGATCCCATGTTTGGTACACAGAGAGCCCTTCCCAGCAGACAGACCCCCTTCCTTGCAGACAGAACCCCATTCCCCCTTTCCTGCAGACAGACCCCCTTTCCTGCAGACAGACCCCCATTCCCCCTTCCCAGCAGACGGACCCCCCCATTCCTCCTTCCAAGCAGACGGACCCCCCCATTCCTCCTTCTAAGGAGACGGACCCCCTTCCCAGCAGACAGACCCCCATTCCTCCTTCCCAGCAGACGGACCCCCTTCCCAGCAGACAGACCCCCATTCCTCCTTCCCAGCAGGCGGACCCCCTTCCCAGCAGACAGACCCCCATTCCTCCTTCCCAGCAGACAGACCCCCTTCCCAGCAGACAGACCCCCATTCCTCCTTCCCAGCAGACAGACCCCCATTCCTCCTTCCCAGCAGACAGACCCCCATTCCTCCTTCCCAGCAGACAGACCCCCATTCCTCCTTCCCAGCAGACAGACCCCCATTCCTCCTTCCCAGCAGACGGACCCCCTTCCCCAGCATACGGACCCCCCTTCCCGGGCAGACGGACCCCCTTCCCGGGCAGACGGACCCCCTTCCCGGGCAGACGGACCCCCTGCAGACAGACCCCCATTCACCCTTCCCGGGCAGATGGACCCCCTTCCTCCGTGCCTCTCACTCCTGCCTCTTATTTGCAGCCCTGGACCAATGGGATCAGCTCCCGAGCGGCCGGCAGGCTCCAGAGAAGCTAGAAGGACATTCCATGGTGGCCTATCAGGTGAGCCGGTTACTTCTGGAATCTCCCGTCTGTAATGACAGCGAGGGATTCCCCATTCCAAGAGCAACTAAAGAGAACCTGTCACTGCCTGTGCGAGTCTGTACATCCCTTCCTGACAGGTCACACTATACCACAACAGGATCATTGCTCAGAAAGTCCCCACCTCCAGCATCTACTCAGCCTCCCCTCCCCCAGTGATCAGACTGTACATCGTAACATTGTAGGAGGAGGAGGAAGCATTTCCTCAGTATCCTCTACCCCAGTGATCAGACTGTACATTGTAACTTTTTATGAGGAGGAGGAGGCATTTCCTCAGTCTCCCCTCCCCCAGTGATCAGACTGTACATTGTAACTTTGTAGAAGGAGGAGGAGGAGGTGGCATTTCCTCAGTCTCTTCTCCAGTGATCAGACTGTACATTGTAACTTTGTAAAAGGAGGAGGAGGAGGTGGCATTTCCTCAGTCTCCCCTCCCCCAGTGATCAGACTGTACATTGTAACTTTGTATCTATCTCCCGTCTGATCAGTGTTTATAAACAATGTTATTTATTTCAGGTACTTATATAGCGTCATCAATTTACGCAGCACTTTACATATATATTGTACATTCAACCAGTCCCCGCCCCCGAGGGGCGTACAATCTAAGGTCCCTAACTCACATTCATACATACACATACTAGGGCCAATTTAGACAGGAGCCAATTCACCTCCCAGCATGTCTTTGGAGTGCGGGAGGAAACCGGAGTACCCGGAGGAAACCCACACAGGCACAGGGAGAACATGCAAACTCCAGGCAGGTGGTGCCGTGGTTGAGATTCGAACAGACAACCCGAGTACTGCCAGGCGGAAGTGCTGACCACTTAGCCACTGTGCTGCCTGATCCTGGGAGTTCCCAATGACCACCAATATAAGGGGGGATCTTCCCTCTGACCATCACACAAATGTATCCGGAGTTGTAGGTCAGGTCATGTTGAGTCGGGGGGTCCCTGAGATTGGAAAGGTATTTGGAGGGTTCCTCTGTGCTGAAAAGGTTTATAAAGGCTGACATACACCCCGTGTCCTGTGTAGTGGGCATGTGTAGCACAACCAGTGTCTTCAACTAGTTAATAAGGATTATGCTGGTGTTGCAATAAAAACAAATCCGTAAGTAAATGTTAGCGTGTTTATTGTGTACACTGCGCTGAATGTTGGACGCCGCGCCATTGTGGGGAAACCTGAAACCAAATGTCCTCTGATTAACAGAAGGTTATCCAGTAGTGTGAATACTCCCTTGTGCTGGATATATACTGTGTGTGTACTGTGTGTATATATATATAGAGAGAGAGATCTATATATAGATATATATATATATAGATATATAAAAATTGTGTGTGTGTATATACAGTGGGGATGGAAAGTTTGGGCACCCCAGCTAAAAATGTGTATTAATGTGCATAAAGAAGCCAAGGAAAGATGGAAAAATCTCCAAAAGGCATCAAATTACAGATTAGACATTCTTATAATATGTCAACAAAAGTTAGATTTTATTTCTATCATTTACACTTTCAAAATAACAGAAAACAAAAAAATGGCGTCTGCAAAAGTTTGGGCCCCCTGCAGAGTTAATATCTTGTACTGCCCCCTTTGGCAAGTATCACAGCTTGTAAACGCTTTTTGTAGCCAGCCAAGAGTCTTTCAGTTCTTGTTTTGAGGTATCTTTGCCCATTCTTCCTTACAAAAGTCTTCCAGTTCTTTGAGATTTCTGGGCTGTCTGTCACGCACGGCTCTTTTAAGGTCTATCCATAGATTTTCAATTATGTTGAGGTCAGGAGATTGTGAAGGCCATGACAAAACCTTCAGTTTACGCCTCTTGATGTAATCCCCCGTGGATTTCGAGGTGTGTTTAGGATCATTATCCATTTGTAGAAGCCATCCTCTCTTTAACTTCAGCTTTTTCACAGATGGCATCAAGTTACCATCCAAAATTTGCTGAAATTTTATTGAATCCATTTTTCCTTCTACCCGTGAGATGTTCCCTGTGCCACTGGCTGCCACACAACCCCAAAGCATGATTGATCCAACCCCATGCTTCACAGTTGGACAGAGGTTCTTTTCATTCAATTCTGTGCCCCTTCTTCTCCAAACGTACCTTTTGCTCATTCCGGCCAAAAAGTTCAATTTTAACCTCATCGGTCCACAGAACTTGTTTCCAAAATGCATCAGGCTTGTCTATATGTTCATTTGCAAAGTTCAAACGATGATTTTTGTGGTGAGGACGTAGAAGAGGTTTTCTTCTGATGACTCTTCCATGAAGCCCATATTTGTACAAGTATCTCTTTATAGTGGAATAGTGTACCACAACTCCAGTGTCTGCCAGATCTTTCTGGAGGGATCGTGCCGTCAAACGTGGGTTTTGAATTGTTTTTCTCACAATCCTGCGAGCTGTTCTGTCTGATATTTTTCTTGGTCTTCCAGATTTTGCTTTAACTTCCACTGTTCCTGATGACTGCCATTTCTTAATTACATTCCGAACAGAGGATATTGACATCTGAAAACGCTTTGCTATCTTCTTATAGCCTTCTCCAGCTTTGTGAGCGTCAACTATTTTCAGTTTCAGTTTTCTAGACAACTGCTTAGAAGAACCCATGGTGCTGATTGTTGGGGCAAGGTCAGATGAGTCTGGGCATTTAAACCCTTTGAGATTGACATCACCTGGTCTTCCCAGACGATGATTGAGAACAATCCATGACACTGGCAGGTCTCAGCTTTGCAAAGGGGGCAGTGCATGCTATAAATTCTGCAGGGGGCCCAAAGTTTTGCAGACGCCATTTTTTTGTTTTCTGTTATTTTGAAAGTGTAAATGATGGAAATAAAATCTAACTTTTGTTGACATATTATAAGAATGTCTAATCTGTAATTTGATGCCTTTTGGAGATTTTTCCATCTTTCCTTGGCTTCTTTATGCACATTAATACAAATTTTTAGCTGGGGTGCCCAAACTTTCCATCCCCACTGTATATATAGTGTGTATACAGTCAGGTCCATAAATATTGGGACATGGACACAATTCTAACATTTTTGGCTCTATACACCACAATGGATTTGAAATGAAACGAACAAGATGTGCTTTAACTGCAGACTGTCAGCTTTAATTTGAGGGTATTTACATCCAAATCAGGTGAACGGTGTAGGAATGACAACAGTTTGCATAGGTGCCTCCCACTTGTTAAGGGACCAAAAGTAATGGGACAATTGGCTTCTCAGCTGTTCCATGGCCAGGTGTGTGTTATTCCCTCATTATCCCAATTACAATGAGCAGATAAAAGGTCCAGAGTTCATTTCAAGTGTGCGATTTGCATTTGGAATCTGTTGCTGTCAACTTTCAAGATGAGATCCAAAGAGCTGTCACTATCAGTGAAGCCATCATTAGGCTGAAACAACAAAACAAACCCATCAGAGAGATAACAAAAACATTAGGCGTGGCCAAAACAACTGCTTGGAACATCCTTAAAAAGAAGGAACGCACCGGTGAGCTCAGCAACACCAAAAGACCCGGAAGACCACGGAAAACAACTGTGGTGGATGAGTGAAGAATTCTTTCCCTGGTGAAGAAAACACCCTTCACAACAGTTGGCCAGATCAAGAACACTCTCCAGGAGGTAGGTGTATGTGTGTCAAAGTCACCAATCAAGAGAAGACTTCACCAGAGTGAATACAGAGGGTTCACCACAAGATGGAAACCATTGGTGAGCCTCAAACACAGGAAGGCCAGATTAGAGTTTGCCAAACGACATGTAAAAAAGCCTTCACAGTTCTGGAACAACATCCTATGGACAGATGAGACCGACATCAACTTGTACCAGAGTGATGGGAAGAGAAGAGTATGGAGAAGGAACTGCTCATGATCCTAAGCATACCACCTCATCAGTGATCATGGTGGTGGTAGTGTCATGGCGTGGGCATGTATGGCTGCCAATGGAACTGCTTCTCTTGTATTTATTGATGATGTGACTGCTGACAGAAGCAGCCGGATGAATTGTGAAGTGTTTCGGGAATATTATCGGCTCATATTCAGCCAAATGCTTCACAACTCATTGGACGCTTCACAGTGCAGATGGACAATGACCCAAAGCAGACTGCAAAAGCAACCAAAGAAGTGGAATGTTCTGCAATGGCCAAGTCCATCACCTGACCTGAATCCGATTGAGCATTTCACTTGCTGAAGACAAAACTGAAGGGAAAATGCCCCAAGAACAAGCAGGAACTGAAGACAGTTGCAGTAGAGGCCTGGCAGAGCATCCCCAGGGATGAAACCCAGCGTCTGCTGATGTCTATGCAGTAAAGGGTATTTAGTGAGCGCTACCTTAAAAAAAAGAAAGTATATATATATATATATACACAACAATGTTAATAAGCTGCTGATACACCGAAAAAGGTAACCAAGAAAAACCTCCAATAATACATGTATATCCAGATAAAATGGTGCAGCGCTAAATGATAATACACGATTATTACACACAATATATGCGATCTCAAACTGATGCGAATACGTGATGTCACTCTGAAGGTGATCTTTGAGTATTTAAAGTAGTTCAATGTGATGATGTGGATCATATAGAGATCACAATTCCAGGTGAGTGGACGTCCTGATCCGGGAGTGATAATTGGTGTAAACCACACAAATGGGTAAAAAACGCACTCACCAGATGTGCGTTTAAGATACGCAATATATAATCCTGCGTCACCAGGCCATAGATCGGTCATCAGATCTCGGATCGGGTTACCCCACGGATCACCATCCAGGTTCCACAGAAACAAGGTCACCAGAAACCGCTACCAGGTATCACCACCAGGGTCATGATTCCTCCAGATGGGTACTGCGAATGATAGCACTCATACAGAGTGCCCAATGAGAGACCACATAGGGTGATACTGCTTAAGGTATCTTTATTCAGGGATGGTGGGTGTATAGTACATAAAAAGAATTCCAAAAAGTTACTGACCATAGATTCCAAGGTGTCCACCTGCGGTGGTTAGATGTCCTGTTGCTGCAGCCCCCCCGACGCGTTTCGTGCGATGCACGTAGTCATAGGGATAAGGGCTTGCAACCTGGACATCTGTATTGGTGCTATTGATATTTATGAATGACAATCGCGCTTAATGCGCCCGCCATTTTGTCGGCTATCGGCGCATGCGCAGATCGTCGGCGCCATCTTACCGGACCACGGCGCATGCGCGGGTCATCGGCGCCATTTTGTCGTGGATCACAGTTGCGATCTATAATCCACAAAAAGTCTCCCATAGTGCGGCGCCATTTTATTGGCAGTGTTAGGGGATGGTAAGGCACAACTTTATTAGTCCTCATAGGTTGTGCAGCCCAATCGTCCTATGCCGCACTAGGAGCCAGATATCAAAAAGAAACCGAGTCTCCAATGTAAACCAGGATAGAAACCTCATCTGGTACTTATTAAAAATGTTAGAAATCATGAGAGTTGGTTATAATTCATTTGGATTTATATACTAGTATGTGGAACTTATCCTGTTATATATAAATATAAACCAGGATCATATTTGGCATTATGTATAATATGAATATATAGCTTACTGCTTCCCATTGAAAATGTAAATATAAATAGCAAATGTATGGTCAGATAAAGAATATAAAATATACATAAAATTTGAAGTTACAAAAGATATATATAAATGAATATGGAATATATATTTTTCGCCGTATTAGACGCACCTAGGTTTTAGAGGCAGAAAACAGGAAAAAAAAATTCTGAACTAATGGACTGCAGACACGGTACAGGGGATGACCAGAGACTGCGGACACAGTACAGGAGATGACCAGAGACTGCAGACACAGTACAGGAGATGACCAGAGACTGCAGACACAGTACAGGAGATGACCAGAGACTGCGGACAGCACAGGGATGACCAGAGACTGCGGACATAGTACAGGAGATGACCAGAGACTGCAGACATAGTACAGGAGATGACCAGAGACTGCAGACACGGTACAGGAGATGACCAGAGACTGCAGACACGGTACAGGAGATGACCAGAGACTGCGGACACGGTACAGGAGATGACCAGAGACTGCAGACACGGTACAGGAGATGACCAGAGACTGCGGACACGGTACAGGAGATGACCAGAGACTGCGGACACGGTACAGGAGATGACCAGAGACTGCGGACACGGTACAGGAGATGACCAGAGACTGCAGACATAGTACAGGAGATGACCAGAGACTGCGGACACAGTACAGGAGATGACCAGAGACTGCGGACACAGTACAGGAGATGACCAGAGACTGCGGACACAGTACAGGAGATGACCAGAGACTGCGGACACAGTACAGGAGATGACCAGAGACTGCGGACAGCACAGGGATGACCAGAGACTGCGGACACAGTACAGGAGATGACCAGAGACTGCGGACAGCACAGGGATGACCAGAGACTGCGGACACAGTACAGGAGATGACCAGAGACTGCGGACACAGTACAGGAGATGATCAGAGACTGCGGACATAGTACAGGAGATGACCGGAGACTGCGGACACAGTACAGGAGATGACCAGAGACTGCGGACAGCACAGGGATGACCAGAGACTGCGGACAGTACAGATGACTGCTGACCTTTGGGGAGGGGGGGGGGTACCTGAATTTGACAGGTACCCGCTCTTACTTCCACAGAGTTGTTCTTTCATCTTACCTGTTCCTCTATCCAGTGGTGCGCTGTCTTCCCGGCTTCTGTAATGGCGCTCGGCATGACATCCGGGTGCCCAGTGCGCATGAGCGAGAAGCACTTGCGCTTTGTGATTGGTCCGGCGGCTTCTGGGATCTGTCACGTGTCCCAGGTACCGCCTTACCATTCACAAAAAGCACCGCTTCTTGCGCATGCGCACTTGGCACCCGGATGTCATGCCCACACTACAGAAGCCGGGAAGACAGCGCGCCGCTGGATAGAGGAACAGGTAAGGTCCCGCTGCAGAGCTGAGCGGCCGGCCCGGTATTCTGACACGGCCGCGGTGGAAATACTGGACCGGCCGCTCCATATTCGCTCCATAAGACGCACTGACATTTCCCCCCCAGTTTTGGGGAAGAAAAAGTGCGTCTTATACGGCGAAAAATACGGTAGTCAGGAATATATAGTCAGGACCTAAAACATCAGCTAGAAACATAAACTAGAAGCATAAAATGCAAAGTCATGAAAACAAATAATAAAATGATAAAATGCAGAATGATAAAAACGATCAACAACGATAAAAGCGATGACGAGGAATATATATTAGCGCCAAAGGTCGCTTAATAGATACGGTGATGTCATATATGTGATTATATTCATAATAACTCATGGTTGTTCTTATAAAACCCGATAAAAGAATGTGCTAAAAGAACATATATGAAGCCGGGTAGAACAAACATTGGTATATGTCCTCCTTATACTAACTGTTGTCCAAAAAACAATTTAGATCGAAATCTGTATTCAATCCTCTGGGGTATAAAGAGCCTAATTCGAAGATCCACCTCGATTCGAGCTGTGACACTGCTCGTTGTTGTTCGTTTTTTTATCATTCTGCATTTTATCATTTTATTATTTGTTTTCATGACTTTGCATTTTATGCTTCTAGTTTATGTTTCTAGCTGATGTTTTAGGTCCTGACTATATATTCCATATTCATTTCTATATATCTTTTGTAACTTCAAATTTTATGTATATTTTATATTCTTTATCTGACCATACATTTGCTATTTATTTTTACATTTTCAATGGGAAGCAGTAAGCTATATATTCATATTATACATAATGCCAAATATGAATGGTTTATATTTATATATAACAGGATAAGTTCCACATACCGTATTTTTTGCCGTATAAGACGCACTTTTTCTTCCCCAAAACTGGGGGGGGGAAATGTCAGTGCGTCTTATAAGGCGAATATGGAGCGGCCGGTCCGGTATTTCCACCGCGGCCGTGTCAGAATACCGGGCCGGCCGCTCAGCTCTGCAGCGGGACCTTACCTGTTCCTCTATCCAGCGGCGCGCTGTCTTCCCGGCTTCTGTAGTGTGGGCATGACAATCGAGTGCCAAGTGCGCATGCGCAAGAAGCGGTGCGCTTTGTGAATGGTAAGGCGGTACCTGGGACACATGACAGATCCCAGAAGCCGCCGGACCAATCACAAAGCGCAAGTGCTTCTCGCTCATGCGCACTGGGCACCCGGCTGTCATGCCGAGCGCCATTACAGAAGCCGGGAAGACAGCGCGCCGCTGGATAGAGGAACAGGTAAGATCAAAGAACAACTCTGCGGAAGTAAGAGCGGGTACCTGTCAAATTCATGTACCCTCTCCCAACCTCCCCAAAGGTCAGCAGTCATCTGTACTGTCTGCAGTCTCTGGTCATCCCTGTGCTGTCCGCAGTCTCTGGTCATCCCTGTGCTGTCCGCAGTCTCTGGTCATCCCTGTGCTGTCCGCAGTTTCCGGTCATCCCTGTGCTGTCCGCAGTCTCTGGTCATCCCTGTGCTGTCCGCAGTTTCCGGTCATCCCTGTGCTGTCCGCAGTCTCCGGTCATCTCCTGTACCGTGTCCGCAGTCTCTGGTCATCTCCTGTACTGTGTCCGCAGTCTCTGGTCATCTCCTGTACTATGTCCGCAGTCTCTGGTCATCTCCTGTACTATGTCTGCAGTCTCTGGTCATCTCCTGTACTGTGTCCGCAGTCTCTGGTCATCTCCTGTACTATGTCCGCAGTCTCTGGTCATCTCCTGTACTATGTCCGCAGTCTCTGGTCATCTCCTGTACTATGTCCGCAGTCTCTGGTCATCTCCTGTACTATGTCCGCAGTCTCTGGTCATCTCCTGTACTATGTCCGCAGTCTCTGGTCATCTCCTGTACTATGTCTGCAGTCTCTGGTCATCTCCTGTACTGTGTCTGCAGTCTCTGGTCATCTCCTGTACTGTGTCTGCAGTCTCTGGTCATCTCCTGTACTGTGTCCGCAGTCTCTGACCATCTCCTGTACTGTGTCCGCAGTCTCTGGTCATCTCCTGCACTGTGTCCGCAGTCTCTGGTCATCTCCTGCACTGTGTCCGCAGTCTCTGGTCATCTCCTGTACCGTGTCCGCAGTCTCTGGTCATCTCCTGTACCGTGTCCGCAGTCTCTGGTCATCTCCTGTACTGTGTCCGCAGTCTCTGGTCATCCCTGTGCTGTCCGCAGTCTCTGGTCATCTCCTGTACTGTGTCCGCAGTCTCTGGTCATCTCCTGTACTGTGTCTGCAGTCCATTAGTTCAGAATTTTTTTTTCCTGTTTTCTGCCTCTAACACCTAGGTGCGTCTTATACGGCGAAAAATACGGTACTAGTATATAAATCCAAATGAATTATAACCAACTCTCATGATTTCTAACATTTTTAATATGTACCAGATGAGGTTTCTATCCTGGTTTACATTGGAGACTCGGTTTCTTTTTGATATCTGGCTCCTAGTGCGGCATAGGACGATTGGGCTGCACAACCTATGAGGACTAATAAAGTTGTGCCTTACCATCCCCTAACACTGCCAATAAAATGGCGCCGCACTATGGGAGACTTTTTGTGGATTATAGATCGCAACTGTGATCCACGACAAAATGGCGCCGATGACCCGCGCATGCGCCGTGGTCCGGTAAGATGGCGCCGACGATCTGCGCATGCGCCGATAGCCGACAAAATGGCGGGCGCATTAAGCGCGATTATCATTCATAAATATCAATAGCACCAATACAGATGTCCAGGTTGCAAGCCCTTATCCCTATGACTACGTGCATCGCACGAAACGCGTCCGGGGGGGCTGCAGCAACAGGACATCTAACCACCGCAGGTGGACACCTTGGAATCTATGGTCAGTGACTTTTTGGAATTCTTTTTATGTACTATACACCCACCATCCCTGAATAAAGGTACCTTAAGCAGTATCACGCTATGTGGTCTCTCATTGGGCACTCTGTGTGAGTGCTATCATTCGCAGTGCCCATCTGGAGGAATCATGACCCTGGTGGTGATACCTGGTAGCGGTTTCTGGTGACCTTGTCTCTGTGGAACCGGGATGGTGATCCGTGAGGTAACCCGATCCGAGATCTGATGACCGATCTGTTGCCTGGTGACGCAGGATTATATATTGCGTATCTTAAACGCACATCTGGTGAGTGCGTTTTTTACCCATTTGTGTGGTTTGCACCAATTATCACTCCCGGATCAGGACGTCCACTCACCTGGAATTGTGATCTTTATATGATCCACATCATCACATTGAACTATTATAAATATTCAATGATCACCTTCAGAGTGACATCACGTATTCGCATCAGTTTGAAATCGCATATATTGTGTGTAATAATCGTGTATTATCATTTAGGGCGGCAACATTTTATCTGGATATACATGGTGATGTCTATGCGTTCCACACTTCAGGCTGTCATTGACTGCAAAGGATTTGCAACCAAATATTAAATAGTGAAAGTTTGATTTATGATTATTATTCTGTCCCATTACTTTTGGTCCCTTAACAAGTGGGAGGCACATATGCAAACTGTTGTCATTCCTACACCGTTCACCTGATTTGGATGTAAATACCCTCAAATTAAAGCTGACAGTCTGCAGTTAAAGCACATCTTGTTCATTTCATTTCAAATCCATTGTGGTGGTGTATAGAGCCAAAAATGTTAGAATTGTGTCCATGTCCCAATATTTATTAACCTGACTGTATATATAGTGTGTGTATATTATTATACAGTATCTATATAGAGCCAACAGTTTGCTCAGCGCTGTACATTACAAAGGGGGACAGAACATGCGACAGTACAGTAACAATACAATACACGAGGGGATCGAGGGCCCTGATCCTTGGAGCTTACAATCTAGGGGGGAGGGGATGGTGGTACAGGAGGAGATAGCTGTGGGGGATGGAGTGGTAGGAAGAGTGGAGGAGGTTGGCAGGTTAGCAGGGGGTGGGGTAGGCTTCCCCGAAGAGATGGGTTTTCAGGGTGCGCCTAAAGGTGAGGAGAGTAGGTGACAGTCTGATGGATTGGGGTAGGAGGTTCCAGAGGATGGGTGACACCCTGGAGAAGTCCTGGAGACGGGCATGGGAGGAGGAGACTAGGGAACTAGAGAGAAGGAGGTCTAGTGAGGAGCGGAGTGTGCATGTTGGGTGGTACTTGGATATTAGGTCGGTGATGTAGTTTGGGGCAGTATGGTGGACGGCTTTGTACGTCAGTGTTAGGATTTTGAATTTTGATCCGTTGGGCGATCGGAAGCCAGTGGAGGGAATGACAGAGGGGGGTGGAGGACACTGAGTGGAGGTCAGTGGAGGGATTGGCAGAGAGGGGTGGAGGACAGTGAGTGGAGGCCAGTGGAGGGATTGGCAGAGAGGAGTGGAGGACACTGAGTGAAGGACAGTGGAGGGAATGACAGAGGGGGGTGGAGCCCAGTGGAGGGAATGACAGAGGAGGGTGGAGCCCAGTGGAGGGAATGACAGAGGAGGGTGGAGCCCAGTGGAGGGAATGACAGAGGGGGTGGAGCCCAGTGGAGGGAATGACAGAGGGGGGTGAAGCCCAGTGGCGGGAACGACAGAGGGGGTGGAGCCAGTGGAGGGAATGACAGAGGGGGGTGGAACCCAGTGGAGGGAATGACAGAGGAGGGTGGAGCCCAGTGGAGGGAATGACAGAGGAGGGTGGAGCCCAGTGGAGGGAATGACAGAGGAGGGTGGAGCCCAGTGGAGGGAATGACAGAGGGGGGTGGAGCCCAGTGGAGGGAATGACAGAGGGGGGCGGAGCCCAGTGGAGGGAATGACAGAGGGGGTGGAGCCCAGTGGAGGGAATGACAGAGGGGGGTGGAGCCAGTGGAGGGAATGACAGGGGGAGGTGGCGGAAGAGGAGCGGTTGGTGAGGTGGATGAGTCTGGCTCTGAGTTCAGGATGGACTGAAGCGGGGATAGTCTGCGGTGAGGTAGGCCAGCGAGGAGGGAGTTACAGTAGTCGAGGCGAGAGATAACAAGGGAGTGAATGAGTTGCTTTGTGGTTTCCGGGGTTATATATATATGTGTATATATCAGTTCAATTGCATTTTTTTTTTTTTTCCAAAAGACTTTTTACCTTCATTTACATCCATTTTTTGCCCGGTCCCTTTTTTTTTTATGGAAGAAAAATAGGATCCTTTCACCTGGGCGTTCCATATGTCCGGTTTTCATCTGTCCGTTTATGGATGAACGACGGACCCCCGTGACTAGCAGATGATCATTTTACATCAGTTAACCCCTTGCCCTTCGGAGGTTTTACCCCCCCTTCCTGACTAGGCCATTTTTTGCATTCACTTGAACCCGGTGTCGGGGCTCATTCACACTTGACTTATTTCTAACTCTTGCCGAACGCCCCCATAGCGTTTGATAGGCATTAGACAGCATTTTTAATGCTTCCCAAATGCCCCATTCGCGGTTTTGAAGCGTTTGATAGGCGTTTGCCAAGCGTTAAAACTGTAACACAAACACCTATAATGAAGTCAAATGATCTTAATGCTCCGCAAACGCCTGCCAGACGTTTGAGGAGCAGCACCATAGACTTGAATGGGAGGCTTCAACTCCTCCTGACTGGACACGAGGCGTCAGTTTTTCCGCGACACTAATGCTTCAATGTGAACAGCGCTGTGTGCTGCCATGTGTAGGATTTTCATAGGCATTTGAGAAGTGTTAAAAACTCTTCCCTGACGCCTGCTGACAACGCTAGTGTGAACGCAGCCTGACTCTATCCAAAGTGAAAAAAAGTTTTGCCTTTAGTTCACACGAATATGTTTCATTGTATGTATTTGTTAATAGTAGTCCTGTGTTGGATGAAACAAGATTTCTTTTTCTCCTGTAGGATGTCCTGTATGTGTTCGGTGGAATGATGGATTTTGCAGCAAACAGAGAGAACACCCCCCTCTGGATGTACACTGTGGGTGAGTCCCAGCAGATCTGGGTATTATCCTCCTCTGACATGGGGGGGGGGGGGGAGGGGGTCAGGGGAAATCCCTAGAGTTGGTGTCACCCGGTACGAAAACCCCCCTCTGACGATCCCCGCAGGATGGATCGGATCTGCGGATTGAGCATAATGGATCGGAGTGCGATCCATTATGCTCCCCAATCTGCAGATCCGATCCATCCTGCGGGGATCGCCGGTGTGCCTTACAACTTACCTTTTCGTGGAGCGGGTCCGGTGTCACCCCGTATAGGTTGCATGCCGACGATCCCCGCAGGATGGGTGGGATCTGTGGATTGGGAAGCGTAATGGATCAGACTCTGATCCATTATGCTCAGTCCGCAGATCCGATCCATCCTGCGGGGATCGTTGGCTTGCTTTACAACTTACTTTTTTGTGGAGCGGGTCCGGTGTCACCCCGTGCGGTAGGTGTTACCTGGTGTGGTGCGGTGCGCACCCCCTGCACCTGTCTAGGAACGCCACTGGAGGGGGGTCACCTCTCTAGTACAGGTTTCAGTGTCATGTCATCATTATGGGATGCTCCTGGGACAAGAGAACATCACTTGTTGTGTATGTGCGGAGCCAATGCTGGAATACAGAGAAGAGAACGTGTCCTGTATGGAGGGGGGTGATATCCACAATAGAATGTACAAATGCTGGAAAGGATACATAGTATACAGTATGTACTGCCGGTATATAAAGTGGGGAACGTATAGTATATACATTGTAGTTCTATAAATATATATAAAGAATAGTATATGTGTGTATATGTTATATACAGTATTTATATATGTGTGTGTGTGTGTGTGTGTGTATATATATGTGTGTGTATGTATGTATGTATGTGTATATATGTATGTATGTATGTATATATATACAGTCATGGCCGAAATTGTTGGCACCCTTGATATTTCTCCAGGAAATCATGTATTTCTCACGAAACGTATTGCATTAACACATGTTTTGCTATACACATGTTTATTCCCTTTGTGTGTATTGGGACAAAACAAAAAAAGGGAGGAAAGAAAGCAAATTCGACATAATGTCACACAAACCTCCAAAAATGGGCTGGACAAAAGTATTGGCACCCTTTCACAACTGCGGATAAATAAGAATGTTACAAGCATGTGATGCTCCTGTAAACTCACCTGGGGCAAGTAACAGGTGTGGGCAATATAGAAATCACACCTGAAAGCAGATAAAAAGGAGAGACGTTCACTTAACCTTTGCATTGTGTGTCTGTCTGTGCCACACTAAGCATGGACAACAGAAAGAGGAGACGAGAACTGTCTGAGGACCTGAGAACCAAAATTGTGGCAAAATATCAACAATCTCAAGGTTACAAGTCCATCTCCAGAGAACTAGATTTGCCTTTGTCCACAGTGCGCAACATTATCAAGAAGTTTGCAACCCATGGCACTGTAGCTAATCTCCCTGGTCGTGGACGGATGAGGAAAATTGATGAAAGATTGCAACGCAGAATAGTCCGGATGGTGGATAAGCAGCCCCAAACATGTTCCAAAGACATTCAAGCTGTCCTGCAGGCTCAGGGAGCATCAGTGTCAGCGCGAACTATCCGTCGACATTTAAATGAAATGAAACGCTATGGCAGGAGACCCAGGAGGACCCCACTGCTGACACAGAGACATAAAAAAGCAAGACTACAGTTTGCCAAAATGTACTTGAGTAAGCCAAAAGCCTTCTGGGAAAACGTCTTGTGGACAGATGAGACCAAGATAGAGCTTTTCGGTAAAGCACATCATTCTACTGTTTACCGAAAACGGAATGAGGCCTACAAAGAACAAAACACAGTACCTACGGTAAAATATGGTGGAGGTTCAATGATGTTTTGGGGTTGTTTTGCTGCCTCTGGCACTGGGTGCCTTGACTGTGTGCAAGGCATCATGAAATCTGAGGATTACCAAAGGATTTTGGGTCGCACTGTAGGGCCCAGTGTCAGAAAGCTGGGTTTGCGTCCAAGATCCTGGGTCTTCCAGCAGGACAATGACCCCAAACATACGTCAAAAAGCACTCAGAAATGGATGGCAAAGAAGCGCTGGAGAGTTCTGAAGTGGCCAGCAATGAGCCCAGATCTAAATCCCATTGAACACCTGTGGAGAGATCTTAAAATTGCTGTTGGGAAAAGGTGTCCTTCCAATAAGAGAGACCTGGAGCTGTTTGCAAAGGAAGAGTGGTCCAAAATTCCGGGTGAGAGGTGTCAGAAGCTTATTGATGGTTATAGGAAGCGACTGATTTCAGTTATGTTTTCCAAAGGGTGTGCAACCAAATATTAAGTTAAG
>NW_028319944.1:0-62500 GCF_062004578.1 Staurois parvus | reverse complement strand
TTAAGCATTTTTTTGAGACAGATGAAGCTTTATTTTGCTGGTATTTATTCACCGCTGGGATTGTTATTTTTTTTTGCTATATAAATGAAAAAGTCCAAATTTTGAAAAAAAGTGTTTTTCTTATAAAATTTTGCAAATAAATAATCTTTCATCATAAATCTCGGCCAAAATTGATTGTTATCTTTTTAGTAAAAACAAAAAATAACCCAAATTAGTTTATAACCAAAAATTATCATTCTGAAACTTTTTTTTTTATTTTTTTTTAAATTTTTTTATCTTATGTTTTTTACATACTGTCACCCTAGCAGTACAGTGTCACCATGGTGACACTGTACTACTTGTGGGGGGTGATGAAGATTTTTTTTTTTTTTCTTTTTACACTGATTGCTTTTACACCCATAAAGGCTGTAAAAGCAATCATTTCTCCCTTCTCTCTGGCTGCATTCTTGCAGCCATTGAGCAATACTGAGTGAGCTGTGATTGGTCACAGCTTGTCACATGGTACAAGGCTGTTGTGAATAGCCCTGTACCATGTGATCTCTGTGATCATTCACAGATTTCACACGTAGTAAGCAATGATGTCAGAAGTGACATCTTGCTTACTACTCTTCATGTGATCACTGATTGGCCAATCAGTGATCACGTGATCGGGACCTCACACAGAGGTCCCGTCCAACGATCGGTGTTCCGTTGTGTCTGGAGGACACAGCGGGCACCGGATCGCGGTGCTGCGTGCTCCCAGGGAGCGCACACAAGCAGGGTGCAGGAAGGCAGTTTATAAACGGCCACCCGACCCTGCAGTGCCACCGTCCGGACGTTTATATACAATGGCCGGATGGGAAGTGGTTAAATAGGCATGGCCGGAAATATGTCCTTCCTCGGATGGGGGACAGTGGAGGGAATATACTAAATCTGGAGCAGACAGGATCTGTAGCAGCTGTGTATATTGACCAATCAGCTTCCACCTTCCATTTGTTCGGGAAGCGGTATCAAACCCGAAAACCAAACATGTAATATATTGCAGCTTACCAATCATTAGGTGTGGCGGCTGCATTCGTTTTCTTTTTTTTTAGGCTTTTTTCCCTTTGTTTTCACCTGGTGATCCGGCCAATAACACACTTTCCTGTATTAGAGCACCCCCACTCTGGATGAAGGAGCACAGGAGGCACCTATGGACAACAGCATTCTCAGTCCTGGGGGGAAGGGAGCATTAGATGGACTAGCAGATTTAGATACACTAACAAATTGAAGCCAAACTCCTGCTCACACTTTAGCATCAGTTACAGCTGTTTTTTTTTCCTCTTGGGATAAAGGTTTTACGTGAATATATAAAAGCTGATCATTGCAAGCACTCCTGTCGGTGGTAAATGGTTTGTCTCATCTCTGTAAAATGATACATCTGGAGGAAAGCTTGTTCTCTTGAAAAAACAACAGACTTACGCATGCCATAGACGGGTCGAAAATCGGCCGATTTATAAAAAAAAAAACAAAAACCGGCCGTTCGATCGGCTGACATTACCACCAACGGTAAAAAAATTGGCCGATTTTCATCCCGTCTATGGCCGGCATTAACCCCAAAACTTCTGTCGCTTGCAGAGACAGGGGAGCGCACCGTACCATGTGACAGGGGAGCGCACCGTACCATGTGACAGGGGAGCGCACCGTACCATGTGACACGGGAGCGCACCGTACCATGTGACAGGGGAGCGCACCGTACCATGTGACAGGGGAGCGCACCGTACCATGTGACAGGGGAGCGCACCGTACCATGTGACACGGGAGCGCACCGTACCATGTGACAGGGGAGCGCACCATACAAGGTGACAGCAATACATAAGAAGAATTCCAGTCCGCTATTATATTTTATATGAAAGTCTTGCGGTTGCAACAAATGTATCCATTTGTATCCAAATAAAAACATCTGTATCCAAATTATTTGGATACAAATGGATACATTTGTTGCAACCGCAAGACTTTCATATAAATTATAATAGCGGACTGGAATAATAATTCTTCTTCCTCCTCCTCCTTCCTCTTTCATCATTGCCGGGAAAATCGGCCACGAATGTTCCAACATCCCGATAAAAAATATGTGCAAAAAGCCCGAAAAACAGCCGACCAATTAACCCTCTAACGATGCAAAAATCGGCTGATTTTTTTTTTTTTTTTTCGAAAAATCGGCCGATTTTTGACAAGTCTGTGGCCGGCTTTACTGGCTGGATCACCAGGTGAAAATAGAAGAGAGCCTACAAAAAAGGAAAATGAATGCAGCCACCACATCTAACAGTTGGCAAGCTGCAGTATAATAAATGTTTCAATCTGGGTTTAATACCGCTTTGAAAATGAAAGATAGAAGCTGATTGGTTGCCGTGCGTGACTGCTCCAGATTCTGGTTGTTGCGGTCCTATACACTCACCAGCCACTTTATTAGGTACACCTATTCAATCACTTGGTAGCAGAAATTGCTAATCAGCCAATCACATGGCAGCAACTCAATGCATTTAGGCCTCTACACATAGTGAAGTCGACTTGTGAAGTTCAAACAGAGGATCAGAATGAGGAAGAAAGGGGATTTAAGTGACTTTCAACGTGGCATGGTTGTTGGTGACAGGCGGGGTGGTCTGAGTATTTCAAAAACTGCCGATCTACTGGGATTTTCCCGCACAACCATCTCTAGGGTTTACAGAGAATGGTCCGAAAAAGAGAAAATATTCAGCGAGTGGCAGTTGTGTGGAGGAAAATGCTTCATTGATGTCAGAGAAGAATGGGCAGACTGGTTGCTGCGAAATTCAGATGGTAGGGTCAGAATTTGGCGTAAACATGAAAGCATGGATCCATCCTGCCTTGTATCAGCGGTTCGGGCTGTTGGTGTCATGGTGTGGTGGTGGTGTCATGGTGTGGGGGATCCATCCTGCCTTGTGTCAGTGGTTCAGGCTGGTGGTGGTGTAATGGTGTGGTGGATCCATCCTGCCTTGTATCAACGGTTCAGGCTGGTGGTGGTGCCATGGAGTGGGGGATCCATCCTCCCTTGTATCAGTGGTTTAGGCTGGTGGTGTCATGGTGTGGGGGATCCATCCTACCTTGTATTAATGGTTCAGGCTGGTGGTGTAATGGTGTGGTGGATCCATCCTGCCTTGTATCAGTGGTTCAGGCTGGTGGTGGTGTCATGGTGTGGGGAATCCATCCTGCCTTGTATCAGCGGTTCAGGCTGGTGGTGGTGCATGGTATCCATCCTGCCTTGTATCAGCGGTTCAGGCTGTTGGTGGCGGTGTCATGGTGTGGGGGATCCATCCTACCTTGTATCAGCGGTTCAGGGTGGTAATAGTGGTGTCATGGTGTGGGGGATCCATCATGCCTTGTATCAGTGGTTCAGGCTGGTAATAGTGGTGTCATGGTGTGGGGGATCCATCCTGCCTTGTATCAGCGGTTCAGGCTGGTAATAGTGGTGTCATGGTGTGAGGGATCCATCCTGCTTTGTATCAGCGGTTCAGGCTGGTGGTGGTGGTGTCATGGTGTGGGGGATCCATCCTGCTTTGTATCAGCGGTTCAGGCTGGTGGTGGTGGTGGTGTCATGGTGTGGGGGATCCATCCTGCCTTGTATCAGCAGTTCAGGCTGGTGGTGGTGTCATGGTGTGGGGGATCCATCCTGCCTTGTATCAGCGGTTCAGGCTGTTGGTGGAGGTGTCATGGTGTGGGGGAGATTTTCTTGGCACTGGCAAGGTGGACCTAATAAATTGGCCGGTGAGTGTATATTGGGGTTCCCTTCATTTTATTGGAGTTCTTTTCCAGTTTTGGGACTATTAAGGTTTTGCAGTGAGCTGTGGTGGATGTCGGTATGAATTTACCATCCTACAGTAACAAGACTTCTTACAATGTGTGCTGTCCTCTCCTCCAGACACCCAGAAATGGTCAGCGCTAAGTCCACGCACACGGGGCCTCGGTCCGGGACCTCGCCATGGCCACTCCAGTGCCACACATAACTCTGCAATGTACCTGTTTGGGGGATTAAAGAATATGGCTGAGCAAAATGACTTCTGGAGGTTTGACTTCCGCCGACACAACTGGTCCAACATCAAAACCAGGTACGTCGGACGTGTCATGTCCTATCTGCATACGGAGGGTTTACATAGCCATTACATAGCCTATGAGGCCTGAACCAGAAGATAATTTCCCACAGTGCAGCAGGAGCTTTCCCTGCTCTTCCTGAATGATATGTTGGAGAGGGTAGGTACGTAGAAGGTTGAAGGTCTCACTAACAATGAATGGTTACAAAGGTTTTTTTTTTATGAAGTACAAAGGAGAACATCATACATATGGACAAAAGAAGATGGGTTAAGCTAGATGTGCAGGTAAGTACAAGGTCATCATTTCTAAAGTAGAATCTATTGATGTCCTTGTGAATCTTTAAGGATCCTTCACACTACTGGTTGCAGTTGCCCCAGAGATTTGATCCTGCCTTTCTGTGGACCAAAACTTTGGAGTCTATGAGGACTGAAATCAAAGTGACCAAAAGTTGGATGATATCTGACCATCAGACCTATGCTATATGGCCAAAATAATGGACCCTTTTCCCAATGATTGAGTTCAAGTGTCTCCACTGAAGGGTCCTTTTCATACTACAATATACAAAGATATTGTAGAGGATTGTGTTCTTCTAACTTTTTGGTAAACGTTCAGTGAAGATCCTTTTGTGTTCCACTATGACTGTGCCCCTGTGTACAAAGCCAGCTCCATAAAGACATGGTGGAGGAACCTGAGTGTCCTGTACAGTGCCCTGACCTCAACTCTACTGAACACTTTTGCTATAAATTGGGAGACCCAGTGGTGAGCCAGGTCTTCTCATCCATCATCAATATCAGACCTCACAAATGACCACAAATTCCCACATACACCCTCCAAAAGCTTGTGGAAACTCTTCTCAGAAGAGGGGAGGCTCATGTAGATGGGTTGGGGTTACTCCATTTTATTGTCTATTATTGAATGTGATGTCCATCAAGCTCACAAAGGGGTTATGGTCTGGTGTCCACAAGCTTTTGGTCAACCCTACTGAAGACCTTTGGGATAAATTGGAATGCCACTTGAGAGCCAGGTCTTCTTTCTTTATTTTTGGTCCCCATTGTGGGTCCCAAGTTGTGAGCCAGGTTCTCATGCAATATCAGTACCAGACCTCACAAATTCCCACAGACACTCTCCAGAATCTTGTGGAAAGTCATCCCAGAAGAGGAGAGGCTGATGGAGATGGAGTGGGGTTACTCCATCTTAATAGCTATGATAATTTAATGTGATGTACAACAAGGTAACAGAGGGGTGATGGTCTGGTGTCCACAAGCTTTTGGTCAACTCTACTGAACACCTTTTGGGATGAATTGGAATGCCACTTGCGAAGCAGGCGCCCAATTTGGAGCCGAAGGTGTGAGCCAGGTCTTCTCATCCAACTTTAGTACCAGAGCTCCCAGATGGGCACAAATTCCCACAGCCACCCTCCAAAATCTTGTGGAAAGTATTCCCAGAAGAGGGGAGGCTGATGTAGATGGGTTGGGGTTACTCAATTTTATTGTCATTGAATGTGATGCCCAACAAGCTCACAAAGGGGTGATGGTCTGGTGTCCACAAGCTTTTGGTCAACCCTTCTGAAGACCTTTGGGATAAATTGGAATGCCACTTGAGAGCCAGGTCTTCTTTCTTTATTTTTGGTGCCCAATGTGGGCCCCACGTTGTGAGCCAGGTTCTCATTCAATATCAGTACCAGACCTCGCAAATTCCCACAGACACTCTCCAGAATCTTGTGGAAAGTCTTCCCAGAAGAGGGAAGACTGATGGAGGTGGGGTGGGGTTACTCGATTTTAATGGCTGTGTTATTGAAGGTGATGTCGAACAAGCTCACAGAGGGGTGCTGGTCTGGGGTCCACAAGCTTTTGGTCAACCCTACTGAACACCTTTTTGGGATGAATTGGAATGCCACTTGCGAGCCAGGCATCCACTGTGGAGCCCAAGGTGTGAGCCAGGTCTTCTCATCCAATATTAGTACCTGAGCTCACAGATGGGCACACATTCCCACAGACACCCTCCAAAATCTTGTGGAAACTCTTCGCAGAAGAAGGGAGGCTGGTGTAGAGGGGTTGGGGTTACTCCATTTTATTTTCTATTATTAAATGTGATGTCCAACAAGCTCACAAAGGGGTGATGGTCTGGCGTCCACAAGCTTTTGGTCAACCCTACTGAACACCTTTTGGGATGAATCGGAATGCCACGTGTGAGCCAGGTGTCTAATGTGGAGCCCAAGGTGTGAGCCAGGTCTTCTCATCCAACATTTAGTACCTGAGCTCACAAATGGGCACAAATTCCCACAGACACCCTCCAACATCTTGTGGAAAGCCTTCCCAGAAGAGTAGATGTTATAGCCAGAAAGGGAGGCAATTTCATATTAATGACCATGGGATTACAAACTAATTCCATATTAAAGACCATGGGGGGAAGGGGCTAATTCCATATTAAAGGCCATGGGGGGAAGGGGCCAATTCCATATTAAAGGCCATGGGGGGGAAGGGGCCAATTCCATATTAATGCCCATGGTTTAGAATCAGATGTCCAACAAGCTATATGGGTGTGGTGTTGAGGTGTTAAACGTTTGGCCACCTAGTCTACGTCTGAAATTTTCTGCCATTTTTAGAACTTATTAATTAAGATTTATGTTTTATTTGTCCAGCTCCGGCCCCCCTAAGCTAGTAGGCCATGCATCAGCTGCCCACCAGGGCTGCCTATGGGTCATCGGTGGAGGACTACCGTCACGCAGCCCCACCAGTAACTTGTGGAAATACGACTTCGCCTCCTGCTCTTGGAAGAGGATATCCCGTGGAAAAGAACACAATGGCTGTGCCAGGATGTACCACTGCATCGTCCCATTGGATTGGCGCTCCCGGCTGGGAACGGGAAGCTCAGATTCTGGACTTGACAGGAGCTCTGAAGGCGAACAACCCAACAAACTCCATTCGTTTCACTCCTGGGGTGCCAACAAAGTGTCCACCATTCCTATCTCGGATGTTATAGAGATGAAGCCTCTGAAAGATCACTCGTCCAGCCCTTTGTTCTGCTCCTGTTCATCGTCCGCTGACCAAACAGATGAGCACCAAGTCCTCACTGCCTATGAGAACAAATGCTTCTCCTACTCCGGGGAGGAAACTGATGCAGATCATTGCCAGATGGGCTCCGATGGCCAGACTCTGCCAGCAAAGGAGAATGTCTTCCTGGTCATAGGTGGGAAGCCTTTATCCAGACACTGCGAGATCTCTGTATCACATATCCAGCTGGAGTAGAAGCAACCCGTGTCCTCCGGCAATTCAGTTCTGGCTGGTAGGGCATGCTGGGACTTGTAGTTCCACAATAGCTGGAAAGCCACAGAATGCAAAAAGTTTTTAAAGCTAAAGTGTCTCCCTTTTCTGCTGTTACAATGCAGTTTGATTGCACTCATCACTCCAATTCCCAATGCTGCATTGTACCTCCAGACTCCCCTCCAGTCTTACACAGGTGTACTGGCTCCTCCCCTCCAGCCTTACACAGGTGTACTGGCTCCTCCCCTTCAGTCTTGCACAGGCGTACGGCTCCTCCCCTTCAGTCTTGCACAGGCGTACCGTCTCCTCCCCTTCAGGCTTGCACAGGCGTACCGGCTCCTCCCCTCCAGCCTTGCACAGGCGAAACGGCTCCTCACCTCCGATTTTGCACAGGCGTACGGCTCCTCCCCTTCAGTCTTGCACAGGCGTACGGCTCCTCCCCTTCAGTCTTGCACAGGCGTACCGGCTCCTCCCCTTCAGGCTTGCACAGGCGTACCGGCTCCTCACCTCCGATTTTGCACAGGCGTACGGCTCCTCCCCTTCGTCTTGCACAGGAGTACCGGCTCCTCCCCTCCGATTTTGCACAGGCGTACCGGCTCCTCCCCTCCGATTTTGCACAGGCGTACCGGTTCCTCCCCTTCAGTCTTGCACAGGCGTACCGGCTCCTCCCCTTCAGTCTTGCACAGGGGTACCGGCTCCTCCCCTTCAGTCTTGCACAGGCGTACCGGCTCCTCCCCTCCGATTTTGCACAGGCGTACGGCTCCTCCCCTTCGTCTTGCACAGGCGTACCGGCTCCTCCCCTCCGATTTTGCACAGGCGTACCGGCTCCTCCCCTCCAGTCTTGCACAGGCGTACCGGCTCCTCCACTTCAGTCTTGCACAGGCGTATTGGCTCCTGCCCTCCAGTCTTGCATAGGTGCATGGCTCCTCCCCTCCAGTCTTGCATAGGTGCATGGCTCCTCCCCTCCAGTCTTGCACACGTGTATGGCTCCTCCCCTTCAGTCTTGCACAGGTGTTCTGGATCCTCTCCTCCAGTCTTGCACAGGTGTACCGGCTCCTCCCCTCCAGTCTTGCACAGGTGTACCGGCTCCTCCCCTTCAGTCTTGCACAGGTGTACCGGCTCCTCCCCTCCAGTCTTGCACAGATGTATCGGCTCCTCTCCTGGACTGATACAGCTTACTCTGATGTCACTGCACACTGTGAGTATCTCACAATGTGCATTGAAGCTGCAGCCAGTCAGATAGAGATCCTCCCCTTCAGTCAGCCTCATCTCCTGGCTGGAGGACATCCAGCGTCATCTAGTTCTTTCCTCACCAGCCTGACTAGCCTTGGCTCCGCCTCTTTCCTTAATTGGATTTCAGTTCTCTTAGCCATGGAGGCTCAGCATTGCGTAGCTGCAAATACAGCCGGCCTAGGAACGCCCACTCCTCCAGACCGACACCCAGCATTTTGATATTTGCATAACTCCTCCCTAGAGCCAGCCCACTGCCTGTCTCAGGGCTGGAGGCTCTGGGGAGGAGTACTGAGGCAGGCTGCTGTGATGCTTTCAGGACGCTCTGAACAGCCCCTTGCTGGTCCCACCCACTAGCCATGATCTGCCTGAATTACATAGAAAAGCATAGAGACCCAGTAATGGTGTCACTGGGTCTAAAATAAGTTCTATAATGAGAAAGGTAAACAAAAAAAAAAAGAATTAGCATGTTAGACGGGGAAGTGGGGAGGAACCAGGGAAAGCAAACTATCCGAAGGCAAAGCCTGCATGTTCCCGGAGCGATGATGTAGAATCGGGCATGGCCGCTGGAGGCAGGAAGCTGTGAGCTCCGAATAATGGTGTCACCCTCCTGCCCTTGTTGTCTGATGGGAGGGGTGCCAGTGAAGAATGGAGGACGCTGGATCTGGGTAGTGTGTTGTCCAGCTGGAGGAGACTTCTGCATTCACTTGTACCGGTGGCAGAGAATTCCAGATATTCAGCAGGCTCCCTGTGAAGGCTGCAAGGCGGCTGCTCTTCCTTTCCCCCAGGAGAAAGCTCAGAGGCAGGCCAAGGGGTCAGCAGATGGGGGCACAAAAAAGAGAAAAACCTGCAGAGGTAGCTAGAAGGGCATGGGTGGGGGCAGGGGCGGACTGGCCATTTGGAAACTCGGGTACTGCCCGAGGGCCCGGGGTCAGTAGGGGCCCCATGAGATGCCCCTGGTACCTTTTTCATAGGCTTTTTTGAGTTTGGGAAGGACACAGGGGCCCCATGATCTCCTATTGCCCAGGGGCCCTATGAGTTGTCAGTCCGCCCCTGGGTAGGGGGTGGGGGAGCGCAATGCCACTTTGGCGCACAGTGCCTTACAGCGACCAATCACAGCTCAGGATTCTTAGGTGCCTCTTCCTGTGTCCTATCCAATAACCAGGATCGGTTCTCATGTACAGAGTGCAGTATGGACGACTTTACGAGGTCTGGACCCTCCAGCCTCGTCACCGAACGCCACTGCCTTCTAGATAGGTGCAGAAACAAAAAATAGTTTGCTTTACTTTCAGTTATTTGTTTTTACACCGTTACATAGTTCGTCTGGCTGAAAAAAGACAAAAGGCCATCCAGTTCAGCCATAGAATTTTTGACCGAATTTAAATTTTTACAATCGATTTGAAGTATTCGAATCGAAAATATTGGATCAATCCGAATTCATTGTAAAAAAGTGCTGGTTCAGTTATTATTATTATACAGGATTTATATCGCGCCAACCGTTTGCGCAGCACTTTACAGAAATGAAGGGAGACAGAGGAGACAGAGGGCCCGGCCCGTTAGAGCTCACAATTCTATTCGAACTTTACATTTCTGAAGGTGGCTAGATTTCTATTTTATTCAATCCTGTTCTAATCTATTCTATTCTTTTATTTATTCTAGTCTGTTTTATTCTATTTAGTTCTTTTGACAATTTGAATTTTGAAAGATGGCTATATTCTATTCTGTACCATTCTATTCCGTTTTACTCTTTTCTATTCTGCCTTAACTCTATTCTTTTCAAAATTCGCATTTCGGAAGACAGCTTTATTCTATTCTTTTATTTTCTAGTCCATTCTGTTTTTCTTCTCTTCTGCTTTAATTCTATTCTCTTAAAAATTTGCATTTCGGAAGACAGCTGTATTCTATTCTAGTTTTATTTTCTATTCTATTGTTTTCTATTTTCTTTTATTTTCTATATAGACTGCTTTATTCCATTTTACTCTATTCTATTCAAATTTCAGCTATTCTTCTATTTGAATTATAATTTTTTTTGCCTGTCCTATTCTTTTCTATTCCATTGTTTTATTTACTATTTTATTTTTTTTCGAATTGCGGAAGACGGTTCTATTTTATTCTAGTCTATTCTGTTTTCTCTTCTATTCTGCTTTAATTGCAATTTGGAAGATAGCTTTATTCTATTTTATTCTTTTATTTTCTATTTTATTTTCTATTTTATTTTCTATTTTATTTTCTATTTTATTCTTTTATTTTCTTGTCGGTTTTCTGCTTTTCTATTCTGCTTTAATTCTACTCTCTTCAAAATTCGCATTTCGGAAGATAGAATAGAAAATAAATAGAATAAAGCTATCTTGCAAATTACAGTTAAAGCAGAATAGAAAAGAAGAAAACCGACAAGAAAATAAAAGAATAAAATAGAAAATAAAAGAAAGCTATCTTCCAAATTGCAATTAAAGCAGAATAGAAGAGAAGAGAAAACAGAATAGACTAGAATAAAATAGAACCGTCTTCTGCAATTCGAAAAAAAAAAAAATAGTAAATAAAAGAATGGATTAGAAAAGAATAGGACAGAAAAAAAAATTATACTTAAACTAGAAAAATAGCTGAAATGTGAATAGAATAGAGTAAAATGGAATAAAGCAGCCCTTCCAAAATTCGAAAGTAACTGAACAGAATAAAATAGAAAACAAATAGTTTTATTCTATTCTATGCTTTTATTTTCTATTCTATTTTCTATTTTATTCTGTTCAGTTACTTTTGAATTTCGGAAGGGCTGCTTTATTCCATTTCACTCTATTCTATTCACATTTTAGCTATTTTTCCACTTTATGTATAATTTTTTTTTCTGTCCTATTCTTTTCCAATCCATTCTTTTATTTACTATTTTATTTTTTTTATAAATTACGGAAGACGGTTCTATTTTCTTTTTTTTTCTAGTCTATTCTGTTTTCTTCTCTTCTGCTTTAATTACAGTTTGCATTTTGGAAGATAGCTTTATTCTATGCTTTTATTTTCTATTCTATTGTTTTCTATTTTGTTCTGTTCAGTTACTTTTGAATTTTGGAAGGACTGCTTTATTCCATTTTACTCTATTCTATTCAAATTTCGGAAGACAGCTATTCTTCTATTTTAATTATAATTTTTATGTCTGTCCTATTCTTTTCTATTACATTCTTTTATTCTCTATTTTATTCTTTTCGAATTGCGAAGACAGCCATCTTCCAAAATTTTAATAGAATATAATAGAACTGTCTTCCGCAATTCAAAAAGAATAGAATAGAAAATAAAAGAATGGAATAGAGCTGTCTTCCGCAATTCGAAAAGCATAGAATAGAGCTTTCTTCCGAAAGAATAGAATAGAAAAGAAATAGAATAGAATATAGCTGTCTTCCGAAATTCAAATTTTGAAAAGAATAAAATAGAAAATAATAAAGACAGAATAGAAAGGAATAGTCGGGGTAACAACACTGGAGCTCATCTGGGACAGGGACACAGCATTGTCACCCTCAAAGCCTGAACAAGAACCCCCGTGGTGGGATCAGCTGGGAATTATATCAATGACGGCTGCAGCATTAAAAAGTTTGAATGTTTTTGAAATATTAACATATTATAGTTTATATGAGACTTTAGAATGTTTATATGTACAAGGAATGTGCAGAATATATTGTATATGATGAACACGGAGGTTGGCCCCGGTCTGTAGTGATGGAATGTTCGGGGTGTCAGAAGTACAATGTTATCAGTCAGAAGACAAACACTGAAGTGGGAATTATAGGATTTGTAGCGTTCCGCCTCCTGGGATGGATTACAGTCCTCTGGGAGCTGACGGAACATCACTAGGTAACCCAACCTCACCTGCGTCCTCTGCAATGATACCCAACCTCACCTGCGTCCTCTGCAATGATACCCAACCTCACCTGCGTCCTCTGCAATGATACCCAACCTCACCTGCGTCCTCTGCAGAGGATTGGAAGGATGGGTTTCATTGCAGAGGACATAGGGGAGGTTGGGTGTCGTTGCTGAGGATGGGAAGGACATAGGGGAGGGTGGGTGTCGTTGCAGAGGACGTAGGGGAAGTTAGGTGTCACTGCAGAGGACACAGGGGAGGTTGAATTTCATTGCAGTGACACCCAACCTCCCCTACGTCCTCAGCATTGACACCCAACCTCCCCTACATCCTTCCCATCCTCTGCAATAACACCCAACCTCACCTGCGTCCTTCCCATCCTCTGCAAGGACAAACCCAACCTCCCCTACGTCCCCCGCAACGACACCTAACCTCCCCTGCAACGACACCCAACCTCCACTGAGTCCTCTGCAACGACACCCAACCTCTCCTACATCCTCTGCAACAAGACCCAACCGCCCCTGAGTCCTCTGCAATGACACCCAATCTCCCCTGAGTCCTCTGCAACGACACCCAGCCTCCCCTGCACTGACACCCAATCTCCCCTGAGTCCTCTGCAATGACACCCAACCTCCCAAGTCCTCTGCAATGACACCCAACCTCCCAAGTCCTCTGCAATGACACCCAACCTCCCCTGCAACGACACCCAATCTCCCCTGAGTCCTTTGCAATGACACCCAACCTCCCAAGCCCTCTGCAATGACACCCAACCTCCCCTGCAACGACACCCAATCTCCCCTGAGTCCTCTGCAATGACACCCAACCTCCTCTGCAATGACACCCAATCTCCCCTGAGTCCTCTGCAATGACACCCAATCTCCCCTGAGTCCTCTGCAATGACACCCAATCTCCCCTGAGTCCTCTGCAATGACACCCAATCTCCCCTGAGTCCTCTGCAACGACACCCAACCTTCCCTATGTCCTTCCCATCCTCAGCAATGACACCCAACCTCCCCTACATCCTCTGAGTGTCGTTGTAGGGGAGGTTGGGTCTTGTTGCAGAGGATGTAGGGGAGGTTGGGTGTCGTTGTAGGGGAGGTTGGGTCTTGTTGCAACCTCCCCTGAGTCCTCTGCCGCGACACCCAACCTCCCCTACATCCTCTGCAAGGACAAACCCAACCTCCCCTACGTCCTCTGCAACGACACCCAACCTCCCCTGCAACGACACCCAACCTCCACTGAGTCCTCTGCAACGACACCCAACCTCTCCTACATCCTCTGCAACAAGACCCAACCGCCCCTGAGTCCTCTGCAATGACACCCAATCTCCCCTGAGTCCTCTGCAATGACACCCAACCTCCCAAGTCCTCTGCAATGACACCCAACCTCCCAAGTCCTCTGCAATGACACCCAACCTCCCAAGTCCTCTGCAATGACACCCAACCTCCCCTGAATCCTCTGCAACGACACCCAACCTCCCCTATGTCCTTCCCATCCTCAGCAATGACACCCAACCTCCCCTACATCCTCTGCAACAAGACCCAAGCTCCCCTACATCCTCTGCAACAAGACCCAACCTCCCCTACAACGACACCCAACCTCCCCTGAGTCCTCTGCCGCGACACCCAACCTCCCCTACATTCTCTGCAATGACACCCAACCTCCCCTGAGTCCTCTGCCGCGACACCCAACCTCCCCTACATTCTCTGCAATGACACCCAATCTCCCCTGAGTCCTCTGCAATGACACCCAACCTCCCCTATGTCCTTCCCATCCTCAGCAATGATACCCAACCTCCCCTACATCCTTTGCAATGACACCCAACCTCCCCTACGTCCTCTGCAACCACACCCAACCTCCCCTATGTCCTTCCCATCCTCAGCAATGATACCCAACCTCCCCTACATCCTCTGCAACAAGACCCAACCTCCCCTACATCCTTTGCAACAACACCCAACCTCCCCTATGTCCTCTGCAACCACACCCAACCTCACCTGCGTCTTTCCCATCCTCAGCAATGACACCCAACCTCCCCTGCGTCCTCTGCAATGACACCCAACAACACCTGTAATTCTTTCCCATCCTCAGCAACGACACCCAACCTCCTCTGCAACCACACCAAAAACTCATCTGCATCCTCTCCAGTGACACCCAACCTCCCCAGTGTCCTCCCTGTTCTTTGTAGTGACCAAACTGCTTCATTAAACATCAATGCGGTTCGATTGGGTGAGACTTGGAAGGATTATGGTTTATACAAAATGTAATCTATATTTATTTTTAAAAAAAACCCTTTCAGAGTATAAATATAGTTAAACCTCTCGGCAGGTTATTTGCTGTCTGTACTCCTTCATGGAGATATTGTCACTACTTGGCACCCCATTACCTGTCTGAACATTTATCATCCCACTTCTCCCTGGTAACCTTTACCCCCTAATTCTGGTCCTCTAACCCATCCACACTCAATGGGGTACAGGTAAGACCCAGGATGGGGGGGGGTAAATCTGAACCCCCCCCCAGCCACTCGCTGGGGTTCCAGATATTTAATCATGCTGCAGACGTGTTTCTTACCAACTCCTGGCTGCTATACAGGCCGGGAATGTGTGTACATTTGTTAACACCCCCCCAGCTTGCCGCCATGTTTAACCACGCTCCATTGTTCCGCTTGCAGTCATGACGGGTGTCACTGGGAAGAGCGGCATGAGCTCAACAGACACCCATCCCCTGAGCCTCCCTGTTGTACACAGACCAGGAAGGGGCTTGTAGGACGACATTTCCTGGACCAGCACGGTCATTTTCCAGGATCTGTTGGGAAGCGATTGATGGAACATGATCTGTGTTCCATCAGCTGGAGTACAAGGGAGACATCCAGGGTCTAAGAGACCCCAAATGTCATGTAAAGAGAACCGGTCAGCTATATGTTATCATAGGGCGCTATTAGTCCCAAATGCAATATTATGTAAATAAATAAAACGCTTTAAACATTTATAGAGACATGAAAAAAAATAGTGAATGCAGCCGCTGGCCATTTTAAATATATATATATATATATAATTGGATTCCTCCCATTACATTCTATCCCAGAGATAATGGCACCAGGACAGGTTGGGTGAACCTCCACAGACAGCAATAATGAACCTGAATGGAGTTCTAACCTTTCCACAATCCATCCAAACCTCACAAAATGTTAGTTTTGAATACATTATGTTACTAAATCCCGGACCCCGCATTCACTATATCCGCTCTCCCCGGACCCCGCATTCACTGTATCCGCTCTCCCCGGACCCCGCATTCACTGTATCCTCTCTCCCCGGACCCCGCATTCACTGTATCCTCTCTCCCCGGACCCCGCATTCACTGTATCCGCTCTCCCCGGACCCCGCATTCACTGTATCCGCTCTCCCCGGACCCCGCATTCACTGTATCCGCTCTCCCCGGACCCCGCATTCACCGTATCCGCTCTCCCCGGACCCCGCATTCACCGTATCCGCTCTCCCCGGACCCCGCATTCACCGTATCCGCTCTCACCGGACCCCGCATTCACCGTATCCGCTCTCCCCGGACCCCGCATTCACCGTATCCGCTCTCACCGGACCCCGCATTCACCGTATCCGCTCTCCCCGGACCCCGTATTCACTGTATCCGCTCTCCCCAGACCCCACAATCACAGTCTCCCCGGACCCCGCACTCACCGTGTCCGCTCTCCCCGGACCCCGCACTCACCGTGTCCGCTCTCCCCGGACCCCGCACTCACCGTGTCCGCTCTCCCCGGACCCCGCACTCACCGTGTCCGCTCTCCCCGGACCCCGCACTCACCGTGTCCGCTCTCCCCGGACCCCGCACTCACCGTGTCCGCTCTCCCCGGACCCCGCACTCACCGTGTCCGCTCTCCCCGGACCCCGCACTCACCATATCCGCTCTCCCCGGACCCCGCACTCACCATACCTGCTCTCCCCGGACCCCGCACTCACCATACCCGCTCTCCCCGGACCCCGCATTCCCTATACCCGCTCTCCCCGGACCCCGCATTGACTATATCCGCTCTCCCCGGACCCCGCATTCACTATATCCGCTCTCCCATAGTACACAGAATATGGAAATGCAATTACTTTAGTAAATATAAACTGCTAAATCTCTTTTCTCATCAGCAGTATAGAGCAGTCTTGTGACTTCCATCAGTGTTTTCTCTCTGCTCTAGGAGGATGCAGAACCCCTGACCTGTCTTGACAGTGCTGATTGGCCCAGTGCTGATCACATGCACTCTCCCAAGAAAAAAAAAAACCTCTCTGCACATGCTTAGTTTGGTATGTATTGCTAGAGTGTCTCCACACGATATGTCTTATCAGGAGGGAAGCGGGGGAGGATCAGAGAAGGCAGGATCAAACAGCCTTTTTATACAATACGGAGGATTAACCCCTTGGGTCCCGCAGAGAGTATACTGCATCTACAGGCTGATTGTACTGTGGGGGGTTTATTAACACTTTAATCTGATTTTTACAGTATTTTCAATTATTTAATGTTTGATAAACGCCCCCCCCCCCCCCCCCGTAATCCCAGCACCCAGGATCACAGAGTATTATAACCAATAGTCAATATTTTTCTATGTCGGATGATTATTTTCTCTTGTACAGAAATGTTTACAGATATATAATAAAGTGTTCGATGAAGATGGAGATTTATGACAAAATGTGCCATTATTAAAGAAAATATTCATGAAATCGGCCTCATCGCAGCTTTGTTACATTTAGGCCCCTTTCACCCGGGTGATCCGATCCGATCCGGTCCGCCTGCCGTGTTTCCAGGTCATACCTTCCTATCACCCCTATGGTCCGGCTTGGTGTCAATGGACTTGTGTCGCTCTGTGCAGCAAGGGACGAGCAGATAGATCCCCTGCTGATCTAAACAGAGCCCACCCCATGGGAAATGGGCCTACGGGGGGGGGGGGGCATTCACCTTGTATCATTCTGTGAACACACAGATATACAGGAGGTAGGTACACATTCACACAGAACGTGTAGGGCAGCTCAGGCCACTTTTTGGGCTGCAAGGGTCACTTTTTTTTGTAAGGGATCATTTACACACATTAAAGTGCCTATTACGGCTTCAACATGCTTTTTTGAAGATTGGCAAATGCTCTGTGTGTGTTTTGTTTTAAAAGGGCCCATTAGAAGCCCAGCTCATTAGTACCCCCATTCAGCAGATCCCAAGCTCATCAGGGCCCCTCATACAGCAGATCCTCAGCTCATCAGTTCCCCAGTACAGCAGATCCCCAGCTCATCAGAGCCCCCATGCAGCAGATCCCCAGCTCATCAGAGCCCCCATACAGCAGATCCCCAGCTCATCAGAGCCCCCCATACAACAAATCCCCAGCTCATCAGGGCCCCCCATACAGCAGATCCCCAGCTCATCAGAGCCCCCCATACAACAAATCCCCAGCTCATCAGGGCCCCCCATACAGCAGATCCCCAGCTAATCAGCTCCCCAGTACAGAAGATCCCCAGCTCATCTGCCCCCATGTTCAGCAGATCCCCAGCTCATCAGTTCCCCAGTACAGCAGATCCCCAGCTCATCAGGGCCCCCCATACAGCAGATCCCCAGCTAATCAGCTCCCCAGTACAGAAAATCCCCAGCTAATCAGTGCCCCCATTCAGCAGATCCTCAGCTCATCAGTTCCCCAGTACAGCAGATCCCCAGCTCAGCAGAGCCCCCATACAACAAATCCCCAGCTCATCAGAGCCCCCGTACAGCAGATCCCCAGCTCATCAGGGCCCCCCGTACAGCAGATCCCCAGCTCATCAGGGCCCCCCGTACAGCAGATCCCCAGCTCATCAGGGCCCCCCGTACAGCAGATCCCCAGCTCCTCAGGGCCCCCCATACAGGAGATCCCCAGCTCATCAGTTCCCCTGTACAGCAGATCGCAAGCTTATCAATGCCCCTGTACAGTATATCCCCAGCTCATCAGTGCCCCCGTACAGCAGATCCCCAGTTCATCAGGGCCCCCCGTATAGCAAATCCCCAGCTCATCAGGGCCCCCAGTACAGCAGAGCCCCAGCTCATCAGTGCCCCCCCATGTAGCAGATCCCCAATTAATCAGTACCCCCCATTTAGCAGATCCTAAACACATCAGTGCTCCCCCATTTATCAGAGCCCCAGCTCAGTAGTAACCCCCAGCTCTGCTGATTCCCCCTTTAGTTATAACCCTCATCTCTTTGGACCCCGCTCACCTCCCACTATATTGGTCCAACGCTGTGCACCATCTGTAACATTGCTAGTTTCTTTTGCTCCGGTCTCCCAGCTCTGCCACTCAGTCCTCTCTCTCTCTCACTCTCTGGTCCCCGCTCACCTTCTGCTATAGCATTGCCATGTTGCCCACCCTGGGTGCCATCTGCTCCAGTCCAGACCCTTCTTGCTGCTCCACACTGCGCACCAGATGTGACACCTGCACCAAACACATGGAGAATATATACAAACATGAACTGGAAGTGACTGCTAATGACATCGTTCCGGATCGCTTGTTGGTTTTTCCAGTGCATCCTGGGATATCTCATACCAGTTTGTAAAAATTGCAGGCAAACGAAGAGTTAACTCCAACCAGGTGCCTGCCACCTCCTGGGATTATTTCTGTTATATATAGATCAGCTTTAAGGCTCTGCCGAGGATCCTCGGGGGTGGGACAGAGCGAGAGAGGAGAGAAGCATACACAGCAGCTAAGCCCACCCCTTCTCTTTGAAGCCCTTTCACAGAAGCCTTTTTTTTTTTTTAATCTGAGATCACACACTACAAAGGCTTCTGTGAATGGCCCAGAGCAGTCAATGTTAGAGATAATCCCATGATGTGGCAGGCCCCTGGGTGGATTTAGCGCGGTAAAAAAAGTGAAGGAACACGAAGAGCTAACTCCAGCCAGGTGCCTGCCACATCATGTGATTATCTCTATCATTGACTATATATTTGATCTCTTTATTAGGCTCCAGCAAGATGGCTTCCAGAGCTCCCTCTTCATGGCTCTGGTCTCAGCTCCTTGAAGTGTAGAGTCAATGTAGCTAGCCTGCTACTATATCCACCCCTCCCCTGCTCCGGCCCAATCACAGAAGCCTTTGTATTATGAACTCATTCACATTCAAAAAGAGGCTTCTGTGAAAGGGCAGCATAGAGAAGGGGTGGGTATAGCTGCTGTGTATGCCTCTCTCTGTCCCGCCCCCGAGTAACCTCAGCAGAGCCATAAAGCTGATCGATATATTATAGAAATAATTCTAAGAGGTGGCAGGCCCCTGGTTGGAGTTAACTCATCGCGTTCCTTCACTTTTTACAAAGTTGCTGAATTCCTGGAATTCGGCTTTAATACGCCCCTGTGCATGAGGCCCAATCCAAAATCAGCGCCGACAGCCACAGCAATCCAGAGCTGGAGCCGGATGGACATTTCATATTTTTTGTATATTCAGGAAAAGTATCAGAAAACAGAATTCACAAGATCGGAATGCGTTTCCATACAAACCGAAAGTCGTCCTCAGGTGACTAACAGTAAACTTTAGCACCAACATAAAAAAAATGACCCGCCCCCTTCCACGATAAAAGGTGGTGATGCAATCAACAAAAATAAAAAAAATACAATTTTGCCTACTGTAAAAACTTTACATATCAAAAACAGTAAAAATGACAGTTAGTGGTCTAGAAAGGAAACAAGTAAAAATGCCAAGAAGAGGGATAAGGGGGGAGGGAATCGCCTACATTTGCCAAGATTTGCATCAGTTTTCTGCCTGTCAGCCAATCACAATTCATTCTCTCTCAATAATAATTGATCATCACATATTCATTGATTGTTTTTCCTTAAAGTGTTACTAAACCCAGGACCCGACGTTCACTATATCCGCTCTCCCCGGACCCCCCGTTCGCTATATCCCCTCTCCCCGGACCCCCCATTCGCTATATCCGCTCTCCCCGGACCCCCCGTTCGCTATATCCCCTCTCCCCGGACCCCCCGTTCGCTACATCCCCTCTCCCCGGACCCCCCATTCGCTACATCCGCTCTCCCCGGACCCCCCGTTCGCTACATCCCCTCTCCCCGGACCCCCCATTCGCTACATCCGCTCTCCCCGGACCCCGCATTCGCTACATCCGCTTTCCCCGGACCCCGCATTCGCTACATCCGCTCTCCCCGGACCCCGCATTCGCTACATCCGCTCTCCCCGGACCCCGCATTCGCTACATCCGCTCTCCCCGGACCCCGCATTCGCTACATCCGCTCTCCCCGGACCCCGCATTCCCTACATCCGCTCTCCCCGGACCCCGCATTCACTACATCCGCTCTCCCCGGACCCCGCATTCACTACATCCGCTCTCCCCGGACCCCGCATTCACTACATCTGCTCTCTCACAGTACACAGAACATGGAAATGCAATTATTTTAGTAAATATAAAACTGCTAAATCCCTTTTCTCATCAGCAGTATATAGCAGTCTTGTGACTTCTATCAGTGTCCAGCAGAGCACTAGTTAAAGCTTGTAGGAGGAGTTTTCATTCTGCTCTAGGAGAATGCAGAACCCCTGACCTTTGTCTGGACAGTGCTGATTGGCCCTGTGCTGATCACATGCACATTTCCAAGATAAAAAAACCTCTCTAGCAATACACACCAAACTGAACATGTGCAGAGAGACACCACACAATATATGTCTTATTAAGGAGACAAGAGGGGGACAGGGGAAGAAGGGGAGGATCAGAGAAGACAGGATCAAACAGCCTTTTTAAGCAATGCAGAGGATTAACCCCTTAGGTTCCACAGTGAGCATAACAAGCATGCTTTACTGCATCTACAGGCTGATTGTACTGGGGGGGGGGGGGGGGGGGGTTTAGTGACACTTTAATATAAGTGGAGTTACACTTTAATTGCTCAAAAAAAAAAACAAAAAAAAACTCTGGGAATTCAGATCAGATCTACAGGAATCGATGTCACAATACCGAAATTCTGGATGTAGGCAAGGAAGGCAGAATGGGACTCTTCTCTTGGGGCTCCGAGTCGCTGACCTCCTGCTGTTTCCTGAGTGTTATGTTGATCCTTCATCTTCAATATTTTAAATCCCAGACCCTGAACACGGACCCCTGCCTACCTTCTCCAGGTCGGCGACTCCACACATACACAGAAGCCAGGCAACTAGCATTTCTAGAAGGGGGTTAGCAACAGCAGCCCAGATGGCTTTTAGACGCAAGCAGGCGACTTACCTCGCTGGACTCCACCCATCTCCAACATTTCACATCTGAGTGGACCGATCATTCAACACCCCAGAAATACCTGGTGATTCTAGTTTTTAATACAAATCGCAGCCTCTACACATCAGATTATTATTTAAAAAATTGATAAACGTGGCAGTGACAGCAAACATTACAATAAAAAACAACAATGTAACAACAATGTAACAACAATGTAACACTATACAACAGTCTGTGAGTAGAATACATCCTAGAAATGTCAGGGCTCCTTTCCTTCTACAGGAAAAACGATGACAGATACGATGGAGTGAAATCCTTACAGGAACGTCGGGTGATGTCATCAAAAGAGTCCCCACCATGCAACCACGGCGCGGGAAATGGAGAGATTCCGACGTTACCGCAAAGCCGCGGCTGCGCAAGTTCCTCACCAAAGACCGCCACTCCTGGCTGCATATTGGGGATCATTCATACAAAAGGTCAAAATGGATACTTCAAACTCATTTTATGTAAAGAGGTTGCAAACCTCAGACATGAAATATGAACAAAGCACATCCCTCTATAGTGTGGGCTTGTCTCAGTCCAGAGCACTGAGTGTCATTTCTCTTTGCTGCCTGGTACCTCTGCTATCAGCATGAGTCACTTCCTGACACCAAGATTAAAAAAAGAAAAAAAAAAAAAAAGGACAACAAGGGAGGGAGCTCCAGCAGCACACATCCTGTGATTGACAGCCTCAGCTCTGATCCTGTGAGCTGTGTGAAGGGAGGGGTGTGTCCCTTCCCAACAATCAGCTCTCAGAGGGCAACTTCAGCTGCCCGCCCCGCTTTCTGAAAGCTCATACAAGCTTTATAAGTCAGGGACTCTGAAGAGATGTAGAGGAGAGAGAGATGTAGAGGAGAGAGGTATGCAGATAAACGGGTACAACTTATGTACTCTAGGAGGATTTGTTTCTTCTCTGTGTAGCACCTGAGGCCAGTTACTTCGCTGGGTATATGGAAGGGTTTACAACCACCTTAACCAGTGATCCTAATATGGGATATCCCCCTGAAAGCTACCAAAAACAATTATTTATTTTTTTTATTGTAGGTCAATTTCCACAGCACATATATACACACACACATATTACAGGGGCGGACTGACAACTCATGGGGCCCCCGGGCAATAGTGGATCATGGGGCCCCTGTATCCTCGCCCACACTCAAACCACACCCAAAAAAGCCTATGAAAGGTACCAGGGACATCTCATGAGGTCCCCTACTGACCCCGGGCCCTCGGGCAGTGCCCGAGTTTCCCAATGTTCACTCCGCCCATGTGTGTATATATATATATATATATATATTACATTCACATCAGTCTCTCTCCTAAGGTCCCCAACTCCCTAACTCACATTCATACATACACATACTAGGGCCAATTTAGACAGGAGTCAATCCGCCTCCCAGCTTGCCTTTGGAGTGTGGGAAGAAACTGGAGTACCTGGAGGAAACCCACGCAGGCACAGGGAGAACATGCAAACCCCAGGCAGGTGGTGCCATGGTTGGGATTTGAACCGGCGACCCCAGTAGTGCCAGTTGGAAGTGCTAACCATTTAGCTGCTGTGCTGCCCACTTTTATTTTTAGTTTTTGGATAGAGTGGAGAGGGGTTAGATCCTCGGTAAGGATTCTACTGTTGGGAGTAAATGCATAAGAGGAGCTAGATCTCCAATTATTAATGTCCAATAATATTCATTTTTTTTAAAGCGCTGTGCGAACTGTTGGCGCTATATAAATCTTGTACAATAAGATTAATAATAATAATAATAATAATAAAAAATAAAAATGAATGGCTGTCTGATAAGTGAAGCTGAATTACTGCAATGAGGCTACCCCATAAATAAAACCCCCAAAAGAAGGAGGTCCTAAGGGAAGTCCACTAGAAAGGAGTAAGGGCACCAAGACAAATGGTGATATGGATTCTAACCAAATTATACATTTAAAAAATTAACCATATTTTTAGACCAAAGTTAAAAAAACAAATAAAAAAAAAAAAAAACAATTACGCATTTTGTATACATATTTGCAAGTTCATAAAAGATATAAAAAACTGCTGGGGGGATTTCTCTCAATTCCTCCTCAATCTACAATACAGGAAAAAAACAAAAAGGACATTTCTCCACTGAGACATTAAAAAAAAAAAAAAAAAAAAGTACGCATTTCGCATACATATTTGCAAGTTCATATAAGATATAAAAAAAACTGCTGGGGTGTCTTCTCTGTTTGGGGGGGAGATTTCTCAATTTTTTTCTTTTTTGGGGGGGGGGGGGGGGAGGGGTGATTTCTCTCAATTTCTCCTCCATTTACAACACAGGAAAAAAAATGAAAGGACATTTCTCCAATGAGACATTAAAAAAAAAAAAAGTACGCATTTCGCATACATATTTGCAAGTTCATAAAAAATATAAAAAAAAAACTGCTGGGGTGTCTTCTCTGTTTGGGGGGAGATTTCTTTCAAATTTTTAGGCCAAATAAAAAAAAAAAAAAAAAAAAAACCCAAAAAAACTCGCCCAGTCCCCGAAATACATTGCTCCCAACCCCCTTTAATAATCTTTCAAGCCCTGATAAAAGGGGGCAGTCTTCTAGTCTCCAAAATCCATGATTCTCAACCTTCCTCTTTACTAACCTTTCAGGCTCTAATGAAGGGGATGTCTCCTATTTCTTGAAATGCATTACTCCCTTTCAAGCCCTAATAAAAGGGATTGTGTCCTCCTGATCCTCAAAATGCATTACTCTCAACCTCCATGAAAGAGGTATCTCCTATTCTTCGAAATGCATTACTCCCAACCTCCATGAAAGAGGTATCTCCTATTCTTCGAAATGCATTACTCCCAACCTCCATCTTTATTGGTCTTTCAAGCCCTGATGAAGGAGGGAGTCTCCTTGTCCCCAAAATGCATAACTCCCAACCTCCATGAAAGAGGTATCTCCTATTCTTCGAGGTTTATTACTCCCAACCTCCATCTTTATTGACCTTTCAAACCCTGATGAAGTGGGGAGTTTCCTTGTCCCCAAAATGCATTATTCCAAACCTTCCTTTTTATAAACCCTTCAGGTCCCAATGATGGAAGCGTCTCCTGGTCCACGAAGTGCATCACTCCCAACCTCCACCTTCACTAACATTTTAGGCCCTAATAAAGGGAGGAGTCTCCCAGTTCCCAAAATGCATTATTCCCAACCTTCCTCCTAATTAACGCTTGAGGCTAAGGAGGCGTCTCCTGGTCCCCGAAGTGCATTACTTCCAGCTTCCATCTTTATTAGCCTTTTAGACCCTGATGAAGGGGGTGTCTCCCAAAATGCATTGGATGTAGGATTGGAATACAGTGGGCTGTTTTAGTTGAAGAAACTCGATATTTGCACTCCTGCCGTTGATGTGGCAATATATTCATGTTTATTGTATGGGGTGGAGGCATTCCACCAGTCTCCTCCCTTTTGCAACTTTCTAGGTCAGACTATGCAGAAGATAAAAGATTAGTGTGTAGATATATATTAATTTTTTTTCTCCCCCTCATATTCCCCCCCCAGTGACCAGGTAACAGTTTCACTTTCAGTTATCCTCCTTAATCCTAACACCTTTCCTCCATCTTCCCACTAATTCCGCCCTCTGACAAATCCACACTTTGCTATATCCTTCAGGCCCCGCCCACTTCTTTGGTACTGGATAAAGTAGTAGTGGTAACGCCAGGTAAGCTGCGTCCAATGAACATGCTGAAAAGGAACCTGTCATGGAAGCCAAGTAGGCTTCTCTGGCTGATCAGACTAGTCAACGGGCTGTTTTTTTTTTTTGTTTTTTTTTTAAATAAGTTTTGCAGTCCAGGTTTCACGCTGACTTCACTTGCCACATGCTTGTTCTGGCCTAGGGACTCATGACGTGCTCAAGTCAGAGGATTAGCCTTTTTCGGGAAGCTCTCTGCTTTTCTATTATAACCAATACCATTAATATGCACATGACCGATCATCTCCATTCTTGATATGAGACAATATTAGGAACCCCTGGAGCTATGTTGGCAACCATTGCCGGAGGCGGGGTCTTTACCCCACTTGTCGCCAATGAAATTGTCATTCGGATGCAGCTGAAGCCAGAGGACAGGACTGACATAAAATTAACAATTCAGAAGAAGTCATCAACGAGGGCTCCATAATTTCCCCAAACAAGGATTTCCTTTTAAATATACCAACCAATGGAGGCAACCTTCTGGAATACGGATATGGGCAAGCCACGCCCTCTTGCAATACTGATATGGGCACACCACGCCCTCTTGCAATACGGATATGGGCAAGCCACGCCCTCTTGCAATACGGATATGGGCAAGCCACGCCCTCTTGCAATACGGATATGGGCAAGCCACGCCCTCTTGCAATACGGATATGGGCAAGCCACGCCCTCTTGCAAAACGGATATGGGCAAGCCACGCCCTCTTGCAAAACGGATATGGGCAAGTCACGCCCTCTTGCAAAACGGATATGGGCAAGTCACGCCCTCTTGCAAAACGGATTATGGGCAAGCCACGCCCTCTTGCAAAACGGATTATGGGCAAGCCACGCCCTCTTGCAATACGGATATGGGCAAGCCACGCCCTCTTGCAATACGGATATGGGCAAGCCACGCCCTCTTGCAATATGGATATGGGCAAGCCACGCCCTCTTGCAATACGGATATGGGCAAGCCACGCCCTCTTGTAATACTGACATGGGCAAGCCACGCCCTCTTGTAATACTGACATGGGCAAGCCACGCCCTCTTGTAATACTGACATGGGCAAGCCACGCCCTCTTGTAATACGGATATGGCAAGCCACGCCCTCTTGTAATATGGATATGGGCAAGCCACGCCCTCTTGTAATACTGTCATGGGCACGCCCTGCTCCGCCCCACCCCACCCCTGACAATTCTACTTGGCTGCATTTATGTAACAGTCGTCTCATCCTAAAAAAATAATATACATTCTAGGACAGGATGAAATTAAAAAAAATGTCACAGAATATAAAATCCCTAAAAACAATTGCAACAAGATAACGGTCAGGTAAGCGCCTGGCGTCGATACACAGTCAGTGGTATAAAAACGCCGTTTCTTCTTCCTTGGCTCAGTTCTAAAAGAAAAAAAAAAAAAAACCCGCAGGAGCCCATCCCCCGTAGCGGCGCACATTACACAAAGCGCCGCACTGGACCAGAATGTCTGGACATTGGTCATTTCTCGTTAATCGCACAGATCCCAGAGCGGCTCACAGTGGAATGTTAATAAAATCCCTCAAAATTCTGGAAACCATAGGAGGATCGGACACAGAAAATTCCAGTGTATTGCTTTAAGGACAAATCAGGTTGTCAGTGGGTTGGCCAATCTGTTCAGCTTCTCCCAGCATCCCAGGTTTGGTCTATCTGGTTCCACTCCAAGTCACAGTATAATATGGGATTCCATCTCCTCCCAATTACAGCTCGGTGGTGAGTAGACATCGCGGTCTGGGCAGTTCTTCAGTAACCATCGTGCTGTGGAGAAAAACACAAAATAAAATGAATGAGCTTTATGAATTGGAATTTGGTTCAACAAAACCGAATTCCCAATAAACCAGGCGATGTGGTGACATCTGACCTTGTGGGCGCAGTGGGTGGAGGTGAAATGTTCGGAGACTCTACAGCGGCAGGTAATTGATCTATTGCGTTATTGAGGACTTTAGCAGGAAGGTTGGTATCTCCTGTGAGGTGTCCATTAGATACAAGGGCACTCTGCAGAACGGGAGGATAGAGAGAGGTCAGATACAAACTGTACAAAGACATCAAACTGAATCAGAGCAGAACCAGTCAAGCCTAGAGTAGCCGCTCTCAACCAGAGTTCCATAAAACCCTAGGGGGTCCTCCAGGAGGTTGCTAGGAGTTCATTGCACTGTGGCCAATTGACCTTCAATCCAATGGTGCCTGCCTAGGTTCATGTCAAATGCAACTTAGAGGCAACAGCATGACACCAATGATCTTTTAAGCTGTCGGTAGGGATGGCATTACATGCGACCACTACTGTAAGAGGGTCATTCTTCCAACTGACTCCCCCACCAATGAAAAGGTCATGCTAGCCATGGACCACAAATGTAAAGGACAGGGTTGATCTTCCCACTGTCCACTAAAACTGGTTTTAGTAGGGGGTTCCCCAAAACCTAGAATTATGTCAAGGGTTCTGCTGTGGTAAGAACTACATTTCACATGATTCACTGGGAATGTAGTGACATTGGTGGGTGGATTTGTGGGCAATGAGGGACAATGGACCACAAATGTAAAAGGACATTTGTCCCACTGACCCCCAATGTAAGGGTCATGCTTCCCACTGACCCCCAACGTAAAGGCCATGCTTCCCACTGACCCCCAACGTAAAGGTCATGCTTCCCACTGACCCCCAACGTAAGGGTCATGCTTCCCACTGACCCCCAATGTAAAAGGCCATGCTTCCCACTGACCCCCAATGTAATGGTCATGCTTCCCACTGACCCCCAATGTAATGGTCATGCTTCCCACTGACCCCCAATGTAAGGGTCATGCTTCCCACTGACATGCAACATAAGCAGCATTCTTCACAATGCCTTCCAATGCAACGATCATTCTTCCCAATGACCACCAGTGTAAGGGTCATTATAGAAATGGATCATCAATGTGAGGGGCATTCTCCCACTAGCCAGCAATGTAAGGATCATTCTCCCCAAAGTCCTATAATGTAAGGACCAATCTTCCCATTTACCACCAATGTAAGAGACATTATAGGCATGGATCACCAATGTAAAGGTCATTCTAACTATGGATCACCAATGTAAGGGTCATTCCTCTCACTGACCAACAATGTAAGGGTCATTCCTCTCACTGACCAACAATGTAAGGGTCATTTCTAGCCATGGGCAACCAATGTAAGGAGCATTCTTCCTAGTGACCACCACTGGAAGGGTTGATCTTCCCACTATCCACCAATGTAAGCGTTGATCTTCCCACTGTCCACTAATAAACTGGTTTTAGTAGGGGGTTCCCCGAAACCTAAAATTATTTCAAGGGTTCTGCTGTGGTAAGAACTACATTTCACATGACTCACTGGGAACGTAGTGACATTGGTGGGTGGATTTGTGGGCAATGAGGGACAAATGCTGTACAACCAAGATCATAGCTGGCAAATCAATGCCTGTGTGGATAATGATGGGATGCTTCGCAGATTGCACCCATCTTGGAAGGATTGTTAGGGAAACATGTCCCTGTTTCCTACACAGAGGAGGAAACAGAACCAGGATCCATCTTCTATGGGGAGACATTTGTAGCTGCCAGTTTCTGACTGTGAAGGGCCTCTTCCATGTTGTGTAAGTGGGAAATACTTTGGGGATAAAGCGGATTATTCTATCTCTCCATACATAATACATACTCACCAGCCACTTTATTAGACACACCTGTTCAATTGTTTGGTAACACAAATTGCTAATCAATCACATGGCAGAAACTCAAATGCATTTAGGCATCTAGATGTGGTGAAGACGACTTGCTGAACTTCAAACTGAGCATCAGAATGGGGAAGAAGGGGGATTTAAGTGACTTTGAACATTGCATGGTTGTTGGTGCCAGATGGGCTGGTCTGAGTATTTCAAAAACTGCTGATCTACTGGGATTTTCACACACAACCATCTCTAGGGCTTACAGAGAATGGTCCGAAAAAGAGAAAATATCCAGTGAGTGGTAGTTGTGTGGAGGAAAATGCCTTGTTGATGTCGGAGGAGAATGGGCAGACTGGTTCCAGGTGATAGAAAGACAACAGTAACTCAAATAACCCCTCGTTACAACCAAGGTATGCAGAATACCATCTCTGAACACACAACACCTCCAACCTTGAAGCAGATGGGCTACAGCAGAAGAAGACCACATCAGGTGCCACTCCTGCCAGCTAAGAACAGGAAACGGAGGCTACAATTTGCACAGACTCGCCAAAATTGGCTAATAGAAGATTGGAAAAACATTGCCTGGTCTGATGAGTTTCAACTGCAAAATTCAGAGAGTAGGGTCAGCATTTAGCATAAACATGAAAGCATGGATCCATCCTGCCTTATATCAAGGCTGGTGGTGGTGGTGTCATGGTGTGGGGGACACTTTGAGCCCCTTAGTAAGGCCGTGGCATTTAAACGACGCTCAGTTGGTACTGAGTATTGTTGCTGACCATGTCCATCCCTTTATGACTACAGTGTCCCCATCTTCTGATGGCTCCTTCCAGCAGGATAATGCTCCATGTCACAAAGATCAAATCATCTCCAACATCACAATGAGATCACTGGACTCCAATAGCCTCCGCAGGCACCGGATATCCATCCAATAGAGCACCTTTGGGATGTGGTGGAACGGGAGATTCTCATCATGGATGTGCAGCCAACAGATCTGCAGGAACTGCGTGATGCTATCATGTTAATATGGACCAAAATCTGAGGAATGTTTCCAACACCTTGTAGAATCTATGCCACGAAGAATGAGGGCAAAAGGGGGTCCAACCCGGGACTAACAAGGTGGACCGAATATATTTATATATATATATATAAATTTTTTGGTAAAGCCTAAGCCTGCATCTTTCATAAACTAGTATTTGCTTCTTGGAGTTCAGCTTTAAGTTTGTACTTACTGGTACAATCCAGCGGGGTGTGATGGCGGTGTATGATGGAACCTGCCAAGAGAAAAGAAGAGGTCAGCTCATCTGCGAGGAGTCAAATATTGTCAAATCAGAACTCATTCAGTGGAATTATATTGAACTCTATACATTAAACGTGGCTTAGTTACCGGAGGAGCGGAGGGGCCTGCAACCTTGTCTGTGAGGTCAATGAGATTCTCCGTGAGCAACGCCAAAAGGTTATCCAGATCTTCAGTGGGGCTCTAAAAAAAAAAAGTGACAACAGGCAAAAAATACTTAAATTATTTCTAAATTTTAAATAAAAATTAACAGCGAACACTGAAATCCAAAGTGATCTGGAGGAAAAATACCTGAAAAGAAGTGCTATCCTCGGGATTTCGGGATTACACATAGCTCCGTTTTACTAAACCAGCATGAGCAGCTCAAAAAGTTTAAATCTACAAGCTAATGAAACCTGAACCTTTGTATTCCCGTTTTCCTAACTGTGCTATTCCTGTCTCGGTCCTGAACACCGGCAGCTTTTTGGTGAATCCAGACAGGTGCTGCGATTTATATTTAGCATCCACACGTCGCAGAGATCACAGGAATGTGTCCACTCAGTAAGTAGAGACGTCTCTTCAGTCTGCTGAGCTCCTAGAGAAAGGACTTAACTTCTATAAAACTACGGACCCTTCCTCAACATACCCTTCTATACACCACAGTATGTTACAGGAAGGCCACATGCTCTACAGACCCTCCATACCCTACAATACTCTACAGGGGGTCCTCATACTATGCAGACCCTCCATACACTACAATACTCTACAGGGGGTCCTCATACTATGCAGACCCTCCATACACTACAATACTCTACAGGGGGTCCTCATACTATGCAGACCCTCCATACACTACAATACTCTACAGGGGGTCCTCATACTATGCAGACCCTCCATACACTACAATACTCTACAGAAGGCCCACACACACACTCAGATCCTTCCATAGACTACAGTATGCTGCAAAAAATCTGCATGTTCTACAGACCCCTCTATACACTACAGAACGTCATCACACTCTACAGACCCTTCCATACACTACAATACACTACAGGGGGTCCTCATACTATACGGACCCCTCCATACACTACAGAACGTCATCACACTCTACAGACCCTTCCATACACTACAATACACTACAGGGGGTCCTCATACTATACCAACCCCTCCATACACTACAGAACATCATCACACTCTACAGACCCTTCCATACACTACAATACACTACAGGGGGTCCTCATACTATACCAACCCCTCCATACACTACAGAACATCATCACACTCTACAGACCCTTCCATACACTACAATACACTACAGGGGGTCCTCATACTATACCAACCCCTCCATACACTACAGAACATCATCACACTCTACAGACCCTTCCATACACTACAATACACTACAGGGGGTCCTCATACTATATGTACCCCTCCATACACTACAGAATGTCCACACACTCTACAGACCCTTCCATACACTACAATACACTACAGGGGGTCCTCATACTATACCAACCCCTCCATGCACTACAGAACATCATCACACTCTACAGACCCTTCCATACACTACGGTACACTACAGGGGTTCCGCATACTATACTGACCCCCGTCATACACTACAGGGGGTCCTCATACTATACCGACCCCTCCATATACTACAGAACGTCCCCACACTCTACAGACACTTCCATACACTACAGGGGGTCCTCATGCTATACCAACGTCTCCATATACTACAGAATGTCCACACACTCTACAGACTCTTCCATACACTACGGTACACTACAGGGGGTCCTCATGCTATACCAACCCCTCTATACACTACATAATGTCTCTTCCATACTCTACAATATGATACATAATGTCTACACCCCCTACAGATCCTTTCATACACCATAATACGCTACAGAAGGGCCATACACTCTTCAGACTCTTCCACATGCTCTGCTGACCCTGCAATACACTACAGAAGGTCTACATACTCTGTATGGACCTTCTGCAATGTACTGTATTGTATGGAAGGGTTTGTAGAGTACATGGATCTTCTATAGTATATTGAGATGTCAGAGCATTTCGAAGGGTCTGAAGAGTGTATGGCCCTTCTGTAGCGTATTATGGCGTATGAAAGGATCTGTAGGGTGCGTGGACATTATGTGTCATATTGTAGTGTATAGAAGGATCTGTAGAGTGTGTGGACCTTCTGGAATGTATTGAATGGAACAGTCTGTACCCTTCCATACACTACAGGGGGTCCTCATACTATACCGACCCCTCCATACACTACAGAATGTCTGCACACCCTACAGATCCTACCACACACTACAGTGCGGTACAGAAGGTCCACATGTTCTACAGACCCTTCCATACCCTATTATACTCTACAGATGGTCCAAAGTACAATACACTACATAACATCCACACACTCTACAGACCCTTCCATACACTACATAACATCCACACTCTACAGACCCTTCCATACACTACACTACATAGAGTTCACATTCTACAGACCCTTCCATACACTACATAGCGCCCACACACTGTACAGGCCCTTCCATTCACTACAATATACTACATAGCGTCCACATTCTACAGACCCTTCCATACACTACATAACATCCACACACTCTGCAGACCCTTCCATACACTACAATACATAACATCCACACTCTACATAACCTTCCATACACTACAATACACTACATAACATCCACACACTGTACAGGCCCTTCCATACACTACAATACACTACATAACATCCACACACTCTGCAGACCCTTCCATACACTACAATACACTACATAACACCCATGCACTCTACAGACCCTTCCATACACTACAATGCACTACATAACACCCATGCACTCTACAGACCCTTCCATACACTACAATGCACTACATAACATCCACACACTCTGCAGACCCTTCCATACACTACAATACACTACATAACACCCATGCACTCTACAGACCCTTCCATACACTACAATACCATACATAACATCCACACACTCTGCAGACCCTTCCATACACTACAATACCATACATAACATCCACACACTCTGCAGACCCTTCCATACACTACAATACATAACATCCACACACTCTGCAGACCCTTCCATACACTACAATACACTACATAACACCCATGCACTCTACCGCAGCAGCCCCCAAATTATGACTCACAGGCTGGTTACAGCCCCCCGGTTGCTGTAAACTGACTCCTGCAATGAGAAGGTCCAAGAAGGAAGGGTTTTTTTTTGTTTAACTCTTACTTATCATGCTCTACCGAGACAGGGAATGTTTTATTTCAACTGACAACCCTGCAGAAGCATTTATTGTTCCCTCTGATTAGGGACATTTGTAGTCCCACTAGCCTCCAATGGTGGGGCATTTTTCTTCCACTGACTTCCAACGCAAGGTCATTTTTATTACTCCTTTACTTTATTACTTCTACTGACCGCAGTCTGGTCCCCAAACAATGTATGCTGGCCCTTTGGTTGAACGGTTTGGGGACCCCTGTTTTACAGAGCCCTCCCACATGCTACCAATCACATATACTGGATAGTAGTTGCTCCCTCATACACTCTGGTTTGGATATTCCTTTTTTATACATCACGGAAATTTTAAATCTAGAAATACAAATCACTCGCTCCACCCACTTTTACAGCCGACACGTCTTCTGATGCCACGGAAGGAGTTGACGTGTTTTCAAGTTTAGGTTCTTTGAATTCCTGGCTCCCAAAGTTTCTGGAGAAGAAAAAAAAATGATTCCAGTCATCGAGAAAACAAAATGGCTGAACAGAACACAAAGAAGCTGTTACAGAAGAATTTGGGGTGCATCAGGGTACAAGGACACTCCCAGATGTTTCAGATGCTGAGGATTCTCGATCTTTTGAATATGGAGGAAAATGGAGCAATGGGCATGTACACTCCCCAGCAGGGGCGGACTGACAACTCATGGGGTCCCTGGGCAATAGGGGATCATGAGGCCACTGTGTCCTTGCCAAAACTCAAAAAAAGCCTATGAAAAAGGTAGCAGGGGCATCTCATGGGGCCCCCTACTGACCCCGGGCCCTCGGGCAGTGCCTAAGTTTCCAAATGGTCAGTCCTCCCCTGCTCCCCAGTCACTTTATTAGGTCCACCTGTTCAATTGCTTGGTAACACAAATTACTAATCAGCCAATCACATGGCAACAACTCAAAGCATTTAGGCATCTAGATGTGGTGAAGACGACTTGAAGTTCAAACTGAGCATCAGAATGGGGAAGAAGGGGGATTTAGGTGACTTTGAACATTGCATGGTTGTTTGTGCCAGATGGGCTGGTCTGAGCATTTCAAAAACTGCTGATCTACTGGGATTTTCACACACAACCATCTCTAGGGCTTAGAGAGAATGGTCCAAAAAAGAGAAAATATCCAGTGAGTAGCAGTTGTGTAGATGAAAATGCCTTGTTGAGGTCAGAGGAGAATGGGCAGACTGGGTTCAGATGATAGAAAGACAACAGTAACTCAAATAACCACTTGTTATAACCAAGGTATGCAGAATACCATCTTTGAACGTAAAACATGTCTAGTCTTGAAGCAGATGGGCTACAGCAGCAGAAGACCACACAGGGTGCCACTCATGTCAGCTAAGAACAGGAAACGGAGGCTACAATTCGCACAGGCTCACCAAAATTGGCCAATAGAAGAGTGTAAAAACATTGCCTGGTCTGATGAGTTTCAACTGCAAAATTCAGAGAGTAGGGTCAGAATTTAGCATAAACATGAAAGCATGGATCCATCCTGCCTTATATCAAGGCTGGTGGTGGTGGTGGTGTCATGGTGTGGGGGACACTTTGAGCCCCTTAGTAAGGCCGTGGCATTTAAACGATGCTCATCTGATGAGTCTGGATTTCAGCTGCGATATTCAGATGGTTGGGTCAGAATTTGGCGTAAACAACATGAAAGCATGGATCCATCCTGCCTTGTATCAGCAGTTCAGGCTGGTGGTGGTGGTGGTGTCATGGTGTGGTGGATCCATCCTGCCTTGTATCAATGGTTCAGGCTGGTGGTGTCATGGTGTGGTGGATCCATCCTGCCTTGTATCAGTGGTTCAGGCTGGTGGTGTCATGGTGTGGTGGATCCATCCTGCCTTGTATCAGTGGTTCAGGCTGGTGGTGGTGGTGTCATGGTGTGTTGGATCCAACCTGCCTTGTATCAATGGTTCAGGCTGGTGGTGGTGTCAAGGTGTGGTGGATCCATCCTGCCTTGTATCAATGGTTCAGGCTGGTGGTGTCATGGTGTGGTAGATCCATCCTGCCTTGTATCAGTGGTTCAGGCTGGTTGTGTCATGGTGTGGTGGATCCATCCTGCCTTGTATCAATGGTTCAGGCTGGTTGTGTCATGGTGTGGTGGATCCAACCTGCCTTGTATCAATGGTTCAGGCTGGTGGTGGTGTCAAGGTGTGGTGGATCCATCCTGCCTTGTATCAATGGTTCAGGCTGGTGGTGTCATGGTGTGGTAGATCCATCCTGCCTTGTATCAGTGGTTCGGGCTGGTGGTGTCATGGTGTGGTAGATCCATCCTGCCTTGTATCAGTGGTTCAGGCTGGTTGTGTCATGGTGTGGTGGATCCATCCTGCCTTGTATCAATGGTTCAGGCTGGTTGTGTCATGGTGTGGTGGATCCAACCTGCCTTGTATCAATGGTTCAGGCTGGTGGTGTCATGGTGTAGGGGATATTTTCTTGGCACACTCTGGGCCCCTTAGTACCAGCTAAGCATCGTTTAAACGCCATGGCCTGAGTATTGTTGCTGACCATGTCCATCCCTTTATGACTCCAGTGTCCCCATCTTCTGATGGCTCCTTCCAGCAGAATAATGCCTCATCTCACAAAGCTCCAATTGTCTCCAACTGGTTTCTTGACCCTGACAATGAAGTCACTGTCCTCCACAGTCACCAGATCTCTAACCATTAGAGCACCTTTGGGATGTGGTGGAACGGGAAATTCGTATCATGGATGTGCAGCTGACAAACCTGCAGCAACTGCGTGATGCTATCATGTCAATATGGACCAAAATCTCTGAGGAATGTTTCCAACACCTTGTTGAATCTATGCCACGAAGAATGAAGGCAAAAGGGGTTCAAACCCGGGACTAGCAAGGTGGGCCTAATAAAGTGGCTGATGAGTGTATATTGCAAAAAAGTTTTTCACAAAACCTTTTTTTTTTTCCCTTTGACAGGTTCTCCTTAGGAGGACAAAAATGCAACAACTGAAGCTAAGAACATTGCAAGACCTTTTTCACAGATTATGATCAACAAAACATAAAAGTGTAACAAAATAACAGTCATTCTGCAATATCCCCGCAACGCCTATAAAACACATTTCTGTAACTTTTATCATTTTACTGCCAGTACAATATATGCCTCAGGTGATGGTAAACATGACAATAAACCGGTTAGGCCACCTCCATAGGCCACGTTGGGTCATCCTGTGTTACGTGTCAGATTCGGGAGGAAGGAGTTCAGGGCACTTTGCCCACATAAAGACGTTTGTACGGTCCTATGAACACAAGCAACGAGGGTTGAAAATAATGCTTGGGGCGTAAGGGCAGCAGAGGCACCGTGCTGTCAGTTTGCTACAGGAAGGTCAATGGATTTCTGGCAGGATCCAATTTTTTTTTGTGCCTATCAAACCAATACAACAAAATGTTTTAATAAAAATCAAGTGATATTAATACTTGTGAGCCAATATGGTGAAATATAAGTGATCAATTAATCAAATAATTTACTAATACATGCACATGTGGTTCGCTAGCTCCTTACACCAACTCATAAATAGTGCCACAACATACAAAATAAAAATTATATTATTAATGAATAATAATATTTAGTGCTGCGCTCCCGTGCTAAATTAATTATATAAAAAAACTTGCAACAGTGATTATCAGTTCATAATCAAACTATACAGTTGCAAGAAAAAGTATGTGAACCCCTTGGGATTACGTGGAGTTTTGCATGAATTGGGCATAAAATGTGCTCTGAACGTCATCTAAGTCACAACAATAGAAGAACACAGTCTGCTGAACATAATACTACACAAACATTAGATGTTGCCATGGTTTAATTGCACATAACATGTAAACATTCACAGTGCAGGGAGGAAAAAGTATGTGAGGCCCTAGCTTAATGACTTCTCCCAGAGCTAATTGGAGCCAGGAGTGAGCCAACCTTGACTCCAATCAGTGTGATGATATTGGATGTGTTGCTGACAGCTGTCCTGCCCTTAAAAAACACACACCTGTTTTGGGTTTACTGGTTTCAAGAAGCACTGTCTGATGTGAACCACGCCTCGCAGAAAAGAGCTCTCAGAAGACCTGCGATCAAGAATTGTTGACTTGCATGAAGCTGGAAAGGGTTACAAAAGTATCTCCAAAAGCCTTGATGTTCATGTGTCCACGGTAAGACAGACTGTCTACAAATGGAGAAAGTTTAGCACTGTTGCTACTCTCCCTAGGCGTGGTCGTCCTGTAAAAATGACTGCAAGAGCACAGCGCAGAATGCTGCATGAGGTAAAGAAGAATCCCAGAGTGTCAGCTAAAGACCTACAGAAATCTCTGGCACATAACATTTTTATTGACACATCTACAATAAGGAAAACATTAAACAAGAATGGAGTACATGGGAGGACACCACGGAGGAAGCCATTGCTGTCCAAAAAGAAGATTGCAGCATGTTTGAAGTTTGCAAAAGAGCACCTGGATGTTCCACAGCACTACTGGCAAAATATACTGTGGACAGATGAAACCAAGATTGAGTTGTTTGGGAAGAACACACAACACTATGTGTGGAGAAAAAAAGGCACAGCACACCAACATCAAAACCTCATCCCCACTGTGAAACATGGCGGAGGGAGCATCATGGTTTGGGGCTGCTTTGCTGCCTCAGGGCCTGGACGGATTGTTGTCATTGATGGGAAAATGAATTCCAGAGTTTATCAAGACATTTTGCAGGAAAACGTATGACCATCTGTCCGCCAACTGAAGCTCCGCAGAGGATGGGTGATGCAACAGGACAATGACCCAAAGCATACAAGTCATTCAACAAAACAATGGCTGCAACAGCACAGAATATGCCTTGTGAGTGGCTCAGTCAGAGTCCTGACCTCAACCCCATTGAAATGCTGTGGCATGACCTTAAGAGAGCGATTCACACCAGACATCCCAAGAATATTGCTACACTGAAACAGTTTTGTGAAGAGGAGTGGTCCAAAATGACTCCAGATCGTTGTGCAGGTCTGATCTGCAACTACAGGAAACGTTTGGTTGAGGTTATTGCTGCCAAAGGAGGGTCAACCAGTTATTAAGTCCAAAGGTTCACATACTTTTTCCTCCCTGCACTGTGAATGTTTACATGTTATGTGCAATTAAACCATGGCCACATCTAATGTTTGTGTAGTATTATGTTGGGCAGACTGTGTTCTTCTATTGTTGTGACTTAGATGACGTTCAGAGCACATTTTATGCCCAATTCATGCAAAACTCCACGTAATCCCAAGGGGTTCACATACTTTTTCTTGCAACTGTATACTCAAAAACATATTGAAATAACAAAAACAATATAATATAATAGCCTTGATGCCAACAATTTCTGTGTTAAATGAACAGTCCTCTTGATAAATCCAAAAACTTGTGTCACCAAATGGGGAAAAACATCGATGAATATTAATATATATTGCGCTCACCTCCAATTTTTGCCTATTATATAAATAGGCAAAAAACACTTTTTGTCCTGACAGGACAGATGAAAACTACTCCCGCTCCAGATCTCTCACTCAGCTGACTGCCCGTTGTTGTATGCTAATGATCCACCTGGCGTCTCTCCACAATGCTGCTTAATAAGATGGATATGGAAGGATTCCTCACTCTCACCTCCAGGGGTCTATTTGTCTATATATCCCCTCCAAAACTCCACATAATGGTATCAAAAAGAAAACGAGAAATAGTGTCTTATCCTTTTAAACATTTTAATAATCAAATGAGCAATTGCACTCACATTAAAAACAATCAAAATGCGCCTGTGATAAATGCCCCTGATATCTCCCTGATGAAGCAACATGAACCTGTGGCGTAACGCGTAGGGGAGGGGCTCTGAAGTCACCACGTTCTGTCGGCTAGCTAACGGCGAGTATTGTTAGTGTGAAGACCACACACAAAGGCATTTATCACAGGCGCATTTTGATTGTTTTTAATGTGAGTGCAATTGCTCATTTGATTATTAAAATGTTTAAAAGGATAAGACACTATTTCTCGTTCTCTTTTTGATACCATTATGTGGAGTTCAGCTGACAGTGGAATCACTTGGCAGTGGGGTGATCCTTTTCCTTCCATCCATGGCTTTGGGTGGCACCATAAGGTATACTTTTCTTAGAGACTGGGGATAGGTTACATGAGACTGCAACTGATCCCAGATATTACAGACCCCTACAAATAAAAACTCCCACTGCTGACTGCTGGGTCAAAGGGCTGCACTGCAAACACCAAAGAGCCACATGTGGCCCTCAGGCCACAGGTTGGGCAGCAGGGGTATATGATCTCTTTAAATTGATGTAATATGAGGACTGCCCAATTACAATGTATATGGTCCCCTTTAACCACAAGCCTACAGGGCACTTCTACCCCCTTCCTGCCTCCCGGGCACTTCTACCCCCTTCCTGCCTACCGGGCACTTCTACCCCCTTCCTGCCTACCGGGCACTTCTACCCCCTTCCTGCCTACCGGGCACTTCTACCCCCTTCCTGCCTACAGGGCACTTCTACCCCCTTCCTGCCTACAGGGCACTTCTACCCCCTTCCTGCCTACAGGGCACTTCTACCCCCTTCCTGCCTACCGGGCACTTCTACCCCCTTCCTGCCTACCGGGCACTTCTACCCCCTTCCTGCCTACAGGGCACTTCTACCCCCTTCCTGCCTACAGGGCACTTCTACCCCCTTCCTGCCTACAGGGCACTTCTACCCCCTTCCTGCCTACAGGGCACTTCTACCCCCTTCCTGCCTACAGGACACTTCTACCCCCTTCCTGCCTACAGGACACTTCTACCCCCTTCCTGCCTACAGGACACTTCTACCCCCTTCCTGCCTACAGGGCACTTCTACCCCCTTCCTGCCTACAGGGCACTTCTACCCCCTTCCTGCCTACAGGGCACTTCTACCCCCTTCCTGCCTACAGGGCACTTCTACCCCCTTCCTGCCTACCGGGCACTTCTACCCCCTTCCTGCCTACCGGGCACTTCTACCCCCTTCCTGCCTACCGGGCACTTCTACCCCCTTCCTGCCTACCGGGCACTTCTACCCCCTTCCTGCCTACCGGGCACTTCTACCCCCTTCCTGCCTACAGGACACTTCTACCCCCTTCCTGCCTACAGGACACTTCTACCCCCTTCCTGCCTACCGGGCACTTCTACCCCCTTCCTGCCTACCGGGCACTTCTACCCCCTTCCTGCCTACCGGGCACTTCTACCCCCTTCCTGCCTACCGGGCACTTCTACCCCCTTCCTGCCTACCGGGCACTTCTACCCCCTTCCTGCCTACAGGGCACTTCTACCCCCTTCCTGCCTACAGGGCACTTCTACCCCCTTCCTGCCTACAGGGCACTTCTACCCCCTTCCTGCCTACAGGGCACTTCTACCCCCTTCCTGCCTACAGGGCACTTCTACCCCCTTCCTGCCTACAGGGCACTTCTACCCCCTTCCTGCCTAGGCCAATTTCCAGCTTTCAGCGTTGTCCCAATTTGAATGACAATTGCGCGGTCATGCAACACTGTACCCATATGAAATTTTTATAATTTCTTTGTGACAGATAGAGCTTTCTTTGGGTGGTATTTAATCACCTCGGGGATTTTTATTTTTTTTGCTATGTAAATGAAAATGGCCAAATTTTGAAAAAAAGTGTTTTTCTTATAAAACTTTGCAAATAAATAGTATTTCATCATAAATCTTGGCCAAAATTTATTCCGTTATCTTTTTAGTAAAAAAAAAAAAAAAAAAAAAAAAATAACCCAAATTAGTTTAACACCAAAATTTTTATACTTTTTTTTACATTTTTTTTTAAATGTTTTTATATTATTTATGGTTTGTTTTTTTTACACTGAAAGCTTTTGCACCCATATAGGATGTAAAAGCAATCATTTCTCCTTCTCCCTGGCACTGAAAGGCAGCACTGATACATGGCACTGATAGGTGGCACTGAAAGGCAGCTCAGATGGGCACTGATATGTGGCATTGATGTGCACTGGTAGGCACTGGCATGAGGCACTGATAGGTGGCACTGCTGGGGCTACGCTGATCATCAATGCTCTGATGATCAGTGTTCATGTTCCCTCCGCGGAAAGCCAATTACCGGCTCTCCTCTCCTCTGTCAGCGTGACAGCTCGAGAGGAGAGAAATGCCGATAACCGGCATTTCCGTGTTTACATGTGATCAGCTGTGATTGGACACAGCTAATCACATGACCGAACCGACATCTTCGGCTCTTTCTGTGATCCTCTGTGTCCGAGGAACACAGCGCACTGCCGATCGCCGCGCTGTGCACTCCCTGAGCCGCGCATGCGCGGTGAGAATGGGAGGACGTCATATGACTTCCTCCCAGAACAAGAGAACCGCCTTGTGTCCGTCATATTACTATATGGCGGGCGGGAGGCGGTTAATTCTGGCTTTTGAAGATGGTTTCCTTGAGCCATTTGAGGTAGAGAATCTCACAGCAAGGTGCATTCTATTAGCCAAGATACAGAGATGAACCAACTTAGGCAGCAGGCAATGCAATCGGTACGCAAAAGGTACTCAAAGCCCCCCCCCCTGGACTAAAATTATACTCACGTTAGGAAAAGACACTGCGCAGGAGGCGGGGTCTCTCGCAGTTCTGGAAACTCCTGTGGCTGGACGAGATTATTCAGCTTCACAGTTACCCCTCTAAAAAGATAAAATTGGTGATTATTCTATTCTAGAACAAGATCTCCCCTGTAGAGTGACCACAGAGAAGGAAAAATGGGATTTTGGGGGAGGGGGGGCCACAGACCTGGGAGATGGATCTTCAATGATCAGTGTCTTGTTATTGATCCCCAAATCATCTCTTGTGATCTGCAATACAAACATAATGAGGACTTTCGTGTGCAGAGTTTGGGGAGAACTGTTGCTCCGTCCTGATGAAGGGGGTGAAGATCATCAGAAATGTTGGATTATTTTCTTTTTATAATTTTACAGTCAACAACGTTCTATTTTCTGAATCCTCACTAGAAGAAGGGACTAGCCCCCCGGGACTAAAGTGCTGATTTGGTTCTCCAGTATCCTTCTGCTCATTAGGGTTTGATACCTTGGTGCTGAATATTGGGCTACGTTCTCCAGTTCCTAGTCTTCTTCTGTTGACATTTGCAAATTTGATTACATGTGCTATGGGAACTTTGACTTTGCATAAAGAGGCAAAGTCAAAGTTCCTATAGCTGCCGTTCCTAACTACGACTCCGTGGAACCCCTGTGTCTACCTCCACAGGTAGTCATGGGTTCACGGAGCAGAAGCAACCTCTGCCTCTCAGTTAAGTTCCCACTGACACCAACAACCATTTTAGCTGTTATTTGACCAATGCAAGCAGCATTCTACCCACCGACCCCCAATGTAAGAAGCAATCTTTCCACCGGCCCCAAATGCAAGAAGCAATCTTCCCACCGGCCCCCAATGTAAGAAGCAATCTTCCCACCGGCCCCCAATGTAAGAAGCAATCTTCCCACCGGCCCCCAATGTAAGAAGCAATCTTCCCACCGGCCCCCAATGTAAGAAGCAATCTTCCCACCGGCCCCCAATGTAAGAAGCAATCTTCCCACCGGCCCCCAATGTAAGAAGCAATCTTCCCACCGGCCCCCAATGTAAGAAGCAATCTTCCCACCGGCCCCCAATGTAAGAAGCAATCTTCCCACCGGCCCCCAATGTAAGAAGCAATCTTCCCACCGGCCCCCAATGTAAGAAGCAATCTTCCCACCGGCCCCCAATGTAAGAAACAATCTTCCCACCGGCCCCCAATGTAAGAAGCAATCTTCCCACCGGCCCCCAATGTAAGAAGCAATCTTCCCACCGGCCCCCAATGTAAGAAGCATTCTTCCCACCGACCACCAATGTAAGGAGGATTCTTCCCACTGACCCCCAATGTAAGGAGCATTCTTCCCACTGACCCCCAATGTAAGGGACATTCTTCCCACTGACCCCCAATGTAAGGGACATTCTCCCCACTGACCCCCAATGTAAGGGGCATTCTTCCCACTGACCCCCAATGTAAGTGACATTCTTCCCACTGACCCCCAATGTAAGGAGCATTTTTCCTACTACTGTACAGTGAGCTGCAGTAAATACTAGCAGGGATTCATTGAACCCAGGAGGTTATTCCAAGGGTTTCTTTGTGACAAACAGATTGAAAAGAGCTGCTCTGTAGACTTTGTAAATGAGCCAACTGTGCTTTCATTACAGGGTTATCACAACGATAAGCTCACTTGAAGGACACATTTTCCATGAGTCAAACCCTCACCTTGTGTTCAGCTTCAGCCTGGGCTTTTAGAATATTGCTCTTCATGTCTGTGGGCAGCCAGATTGGCGTGGACACTGGAGCCTCAATCTTATTATTGAGACATTTCTCCACCAGCTTCACCGTGTCCTCCTACAACACACAAGGTTAAGGATCAGACTGCGCCATTACAAGAGGGAATAGAGGATGGGGGGTGAACGAAAGGACTTGCCAGGCTTTGAATGGAACAGGAAACCTTCAAGAGGTGAGACTCACAAGCTACGTAAGTGAAGAGTAAAAGGAAAGGATTGAGGACCTGGCATGGCTGTGTAAGCCCTTTACGTCTGGTTGGCTGCTTTTAATAAAGACGAAGTTTTGGCTTGAGGAAAGGTTGAGGGCCATCCTATCTTTACTTTTTTCAGAGAATGAAAGATCGGATGACCAGACATGTCAGGAAATAGACATTCAACTAGAACGTCCTTGAAATGTGCAACCTCAGTTTGATGGGATGGGAGGATGGGAGGGATCGCTTGTCTAGGTATTACAGTTTGGCAATAAAAATGGTCAGCTATTGATATCCAACATTCCTGCTGGATATTTATTATACTGATGGAATACCAGGAGGATCTGGAAATGATCTATGGCGGGTGGGAGTTGTCAAAACCCGAAGTAGAATGGAGGACAAATTGGGAATTAATGCCTATGCCAAAACTAAGGGTGCCGCCCAAAGCTTCGACAGGTCCTCATTTGCGGTCGGCCGCTGGGAGTGCAGGCAGGGGCAGATCTCGTCCCAGCTCCATGAATGTTGATGTGAAGAAAGAAAAGTCCCAAAAGCCGCACATCACTACAGAACCCTGTGTGTGGAGACTGAAAAAAGCCTCATCCTGGGTTCCATTCAGGCCACACCCCCAGTGCATTTTGCCCCGTCCCCAACACGTTTCACCCCCATGTGGGCAGGGTGAAATGCATTGGGATTGTGTGGCCTAGACGGAGCCCGGGCTGAGGCGGTTTCCACTTTCCACACACAGGCTGTTGGAAGTTATGGAGATCTCAGCAATGGGTTCCCCGAGAGGAGTGAAAAGCCATGTATAAGTGGAACGTCATGTTTAGTCGAACCGGCCCCATAAGGTCACCAACACAGGATTGGGTCAACTGGTACTGATAGTATGAAGAAGTGATAACCTATGGGTGCAGCAGGGTAGGGAGCAGAGGCAACGTTACCAGCTGGCCTCATTGACATGACGACCTGGTGGAATATTTAGCGAGAGCCAGAAAATCCAGCAATTCCCTTTCTGCAGATCTCCCTGGTTTTTCACAACTTACAAAAAAACAGTCAACACCACCATTGGGCAAAAAAAAAGGGATCAAATCATGAAAAAACTGAATTTCCTTCAATGCCATGAGGAGGGAATTGGGTTTTGCCAAGAAAATAAATGCAGCGTCGAGCTCCAGCTTCATAAAAGCTGGGGGAAAAAAAAGAAAAAAGGAAAAACGGAGTAGGAAATTGGGGGAAAAAAAGTAGGAGATTGGGCGGGAAAAAATAAGAAATTGGGGGAGGATCTGGGGGAAAAAAAAAAAAAAAAAAAAGTAGGAAGTTGGGGGGGAAAAAAAAAAAAAAGAAGTATGAGATTGGGGGGGGGGGGGGGGAAGAAATTGGGGGGGAAGATTTGGGGAAAAAAAAAAAAAAAAAAAAAAAAAAAAAAAAAGAAGAAGTAGGAAATTGAAGGGAGAAAAAAAAAAAAATGTAGAAAGCTGGGGAAAAAAAAAAAAAAAAAAGTAGGACATTGGGGGGGTTTGTGGGAAATTGAAAGGGGGAAAAAAAAAAAAAAGTAGGAGATTGAAGGGGAAGAGAAAAAAAAAAAAAAAGTAGGAAATTGGAGGGAAAAAAAAGTAAGAAATTGGGGGGGGGGGGGGGGGAAATTCTGTCCATGTGGGGCAGATGAAATGCGTCAGTCAATGGGTAAATGTCCACTCTACACCTCCACAGTCCATGTCTGCTTTATTCTTCAGGTGGAATGGATCCGTCTATGGACAGTCGGAGGCGCTGTACCTGTTTGCCGACGTTGACATTGATGTTGTATCTTGGTGCAGGAAGGGCTCCGTTATTGGCTTCCATGTTGTTCACTTTGACAGTCATATCGTCAGACGCTGGAAAATAACCGCCAATTATAAGACGTGACATCAACCAAAGAATTTTAATGGCTTCAAGTCTGTAAAACTTTTTATTGCGGTCTCTACCCCCCCCCCCCCATCCCACACAGCCATCTCATCACCAGACTGCGCTGGGTTATGGTTTGTTTATAGATGGAAGGAATTTGTACCTCTGAAAGAACTCTGGAACTCTGACCCTTCCTAAACCCAGAGTGTCCTGTTCTCGTTATGGCCTGTAAGACGGCCGTCATGCTGTACCCATGATCAGGTCTGAGCCTAACGTGACCAGGAGATGGGCCTTTATGATACACAAATTCTTAAAGAGCATTACAATAAAATCATAAGAGGTCTGCAACTACAGGTTTTGTGGAACAAGTCATTCTCAAACATAAAAGGCAGAGTTTCTGAAGATATCCAAATTATTCTCTCAGCAGCTCAGGTCACCCTGCTATTCCTGTCCGGCAGTAACTCAGCAGCCCAAATCCCCGTTACTACCTCCCAGCAGTGACATCAGCTCAGTTCACCTTGTTTCCCCCCCCCTTCCCCAACAGAAACTCTGCAACTGAGCTACCCCTGCTTTCCCACCCAGCAGTGACATAGCAGCTCAGTCCCAACCCTCCCCCCCAGTACCCCCCCCCCCCACTACTAACTCAGCAACTCACTTGGCCCCTGTGCCTGCTTCCAGCATTGATTTCGCAGCTCAAATCCCCCTGCTCTCCCCTCCCAGCAGTGACTCAGCAGCTCAGTCCCAACCCCCCATCCCAACACTGACTCAGCAACTCACCTGGCCACTGTACCTGTTTCCATCACCAACTCAGCAGCTCAGATCCCCCTGCTCTCCCCTCCCAGCAGTGACTCAGCAGCTCAGTCCCAACCCCCCTAGTACCCCCCCTCCGACTAACTCAGCAACTCACCTGGCCCTTGTACCCGTTTCCAGCATTGACTCAGCACCTCAATCCCCCCCCCCTTCCAACACTGACTCAGCGACTCACCTGGCCCCTGTACCGGTTTCCAGCACCGACTTAGCTCCCCCCTCCCAGTAGTGCTTCAGCAGCTCAACCCCCCCCCCCCCCTCCGGCCAGTGCCTCCTCCCATCACTGACTCATCAGCTCACCTGTGCCCGCTTCCAGCACTGACTTAGCAGCGCAGATCCCCCTGCTCTCCCCTCCCAGCAGTGACTCAGCACCTCAGTCCCCCCCCCCCCCATCCCAACACTGACTCAGCAACTCACCTGGCCACTGTACCTGTTTCCATCACCAACTCAGCAGCTCAGATCCCGCTGCTCCCCCCTCCCAGCAGTGACTCAGCAGCTCAACTCCCCACCCCCCTCCCAACACTGACTCAGTAACTCACCTGGCCCTTGTACTTGTTTCCAGCACTGACTTAGCAGCTCAGATCCCCCTGCCCCCCCCCCTCCTAGTAGTGACTCAGCAGCTCAGCCCGGGTTTCCCCTTCCCCCCTTTTTCCTTTATTCTGAAATTTGTTGCCCAGTTTTTTCCCCTCATGTAAGCCCTGATGAAGGACATACTGAGCCCTCGAAACGCGTTGCCACTCAAACCTTTTTTTAAAGACTTCCTGGGCTCACATTAGATGATTATATTGAGTTTTGTAGGATTTATATAGACAGATGGCAGTCTCATCCTTTTCACATTCCAGTAAAAACACTACAGAGTCTCCTCCCCCTCCCCCACCCCATACACACACACTAGTGAGCCCCTATACTTCTAGGACCATAGGGAAGGATCACTGACCTGACAGGTTGTCCGCTTGCTCCGCAGGCTTCTCCTCCAAGCAGGGATTGGAGAAGGTCAGACCCCCCCCATCCAGTCCAGGAGGGGGACTCGCCGGCAGAGAGAATACGTCATCCAGGCTACTCTCCAGCAGTTCTTGGCTGCCAATCAGTCCTACAAAGCTGTGGAGGAGTGGAGAAAACTGAGTGCCTGGAGGAAGAGCAAGCTTCCGGCTGTGCTGACCTGTGATACGCCGACACCTCTGTATCCCCCGCAGGGGGGCGCCGATTTCAGCAGCGCTCTGCGTGTTGGTGGTGGCGGGTAACCTTACAGGAGCAAAAATATTTCAGTACTCCTCACCTTTCCATAGGGGGCGCTCATATCTCTGGAATCTGCCGGGCGCTCTGGCCAAGCATGGCTGGGTTATGGAATGGTTACCGGCTTGTTTACTCATGTCAACATGTTGCACCCCTTTGTGAGAGTGACCATTACTAGTGGGATCCACTCTGCCTCCTGGATTCATGTCCTCCAGCAGTGCAGAGTATTTCAGGAGAGGAGAGTTATAGAGGAAGGAGCGGAGTCCTCCAGCAGCGCAGAATATTTCAGGAGAGGAGTTATAGAGGAAGGAGCGGAGTTCTCCAGCAGCGCAGAGTATTTCAGGAGAGGAGAGTTATAGAGGAAGGAGCGGAGTCCTCCAGCAGTGCAGAGTATTTCAGGAGAGGAGTTATAGAGGAAGGAGCGGAGTCCTCCAGCAGTGCAGAGTATTTCAGGAGAGGAGGGTTATAGAGGAAGGAGCGGAGTCCTCCAGCAGTGCAGAGTATTTCAGGAGAGGAGTTATAGAGGAAGGAGCGGAGTCCTCCAGCAGCGCAGAGTATTTCAGGAGAGGAGAGTTATAGAGGAAGGAGCGGAGTCCTCCAGCAGTGCAGAGTATTTCAGGAGAGGAGGGTTATAGAGGAAGGAGCGGAGTCCTCCAGCAGTGCAGAGTATTTCAGGAGAGGAGGGTTATAGAGGAAGGAGCGGAGTCCTCCAGCAGTGCAGAGTATTTCAGGAGAGGAGGGTTATAGAGGAAGGAGCGGAGTCCTCCAGCAGTGCAGAGTATTTCAGGAGAGGAGTTATAGAGGAAGGAGCAGAGTCCTCCAGCAGCACAGAATATTTCAGGAGAGGAGAGTTATAGAGCAGGCATGTCCAAAGTCCGGCCTGCGGGCCAATTGCGGCCCGCGTTCCGGACTGAAACGGCCCCACAGGTGAGCTACCCAAATATATAACTTACGGCCCCCGGTAGTGATTCCCTGAAAGCTACTGAGGACTCCAGCGATCTCTTGACATCATCAGCTGGCGCAGGAAGGAGAGCCCAAATCTCGCGACGTCCGAGATCTCGTGAGATTTGGGCTTTCCTTCTCTGTGTCCCGGCTGATGACGTCAATTCCCGCTCGACAGATCCCTGGAGTCCTCAGTGGCGTTCGCAGAATCGCTAGTGGAGGGCCGTAAGTTATATATTGGGCAGCTCATCTGTGGGGTCCGGAATGTGGGCCGAGGGATCCCAGGTGGTGCGCAGGTAATTACTACTGGGGCTACCATTTACCGTATTTTTCGCTCCATAAGACGCACTTTCTTACCCCCAAAAAAGGGGGGAAAATGTCAGTGCGTCTTATGGAGCGAATATAAAGCGGCCGGTACGGTATTTCTGCCACCACCATGTCAGAATACCGGGCCGGCCACTCAGCTGTTGTCTCCTGCAGGGCCTTACCTGTTCCTCGCTCCAGCGCTGCACAGACTTCCCGCGCTGGCTTCTGTGACAGCCGGGTGCCCACTGCGCATGCGCTGCGCTTTGTAAATGGTCATCGCAGTCTCTGGTCATCTCCTGTACTATGTCTGCAGTCTCTGGTCATCTCCTGTACTATGTCCGCAGTCTCTGGTCATCTCCTGTAGTATGTCCGCAGTCTCTGGTCATCTCCTGTACTGTGTCCGCAGTCTCTGGTCATCTCCTGTACTGTGTCCGCAGTCTCTGGTCATCCCCTGTACTGTGTCCGCAGTCTCTGGTCATCTCCTGTACTATGTCTGCAGTCTCTGGTCATCTCCTGTACTATGTCCGCAGTCTCTGGTCATCTCCTGTAGTATGTCCGCAGTCTCTGGTCATCTCCTGTACTGTGTCCGCAGTCTCTGGTCATCCCCTGCACTGTCCGCAGTCTCTGGTCATCTCCTGTACTGTGTCCGCAGTCTCTGGTCATCTCCTGTACTATGTCCGCAGTCTCTGGTCATCTCCTGTACTGTGTCCGCAGTCTCTGGTCATCTCCTGTACTGTGTCCGCAGTCTCTGGTCATCTCCTGTACTGTGTCCGCAGTCTCTGGTCATCTCCTGTACTGTGTCCGCAGTCTCTGGTCATCTCCTGTACTGTGTCCGCAGTCTCTGGTCATCCCTGTACTATGTCCGCAGTCTCTGGTCATCTCCTGTACTATGTCCGCAGTCTCTGGTCATCTCCTGTACTATGTCCGCAGTCTCTGGTCATCTCCTGTACTGTGTCCGCAGTCTCTGGTCATCTCCTGTACTATGTCTGCAGTCCATTGGTTCAGAATTTTTTTTTCCTGTTTTTCGCCTCTAAAACCTAGGTGCGTCTTATGGAGCGAAAAATACAGTATCAATTTGGGCTATAATGGATTGGTGCTCAGGATCGCTTGACGTCATCAGACAGTGCAAGGAGAAACAAAGCCCAAATCTCGCGACCTCCAAGATCTCGCGAGATTTGGGCTTTCCTTCTCCCTGTGCTGGCAGAGTGATTTAACACCTGTTTAGATTTGTCATCCAAGTCACAAAATGAAAAGTATGCCGTTTTCAATAAACTTTTGCATAAAATAGTTCATTTGCATTTAATTTTAATGGTTCATCAGAATGTCGGGCAAAATGGTCGGCCCTCACACATGTTCACTTCATCAAATCTGGCACTCTTCCAAAAAAGTTTTGACACCCCTGTTATAGAGGAAGGAGCGAAGTCCTCCAGCAGTGCAGAGTATTTCAGGAGAGGAGTTAGAGAGGAAGGAGCGGAGTCCTCCAGCAGAGCAGAGTATTTCAGGAGAGGAGTTATAGAGGAAGGAGCGGAGTCCTCCAGCAGCGCAGAGTATTTCAGGAGAGGAGAGTTATAGAGGAAGGAGAGGAGTCCTCCAGCAGTGCAGAGTATTTCAGGAGAGGAGTTATAGAGGAAGGAGCGGAGTCCTCCAGCAGCGCAGAGTATTTCAGGAGAGGAGAGTTATAGAGGAAGGAGAGGAGTCCTCCAGCAGTGCAGAGTATTTCAGGAGAGGAGTTATAGAGGAAGGAGCGGAGTCCTCCAGCAGCGCAGAGTATTTCAGGAGAGGAGAGTTATAGAGGAAGGAGCGGAGTCCTCCAGCAGAGCAGAGTATTTCAGGAGAGGAGTTATAGAGGAAGGAGCGGAGTCCTCCAGCAGCGCAGAGTATTTCAGGAGAGGAGAGTTATAGAGGAAGGAGAGGAGTCCTCCAGCAGTGCAGAGTATTTCAGGAGAGGAGAGTTATAGAGGAAGGAGCGGAGTCCTCCAGCAGAGCAGAGTATTTCAGGAGAGGAGTTATAGAGGAAGGAGAGGAGTCCTCCAGCAGTGCAGAGTATTTCAGGAGAGGAGAGTTATAGAGGAAGGAGCGGAGTCCTCCAGCAGTGCAGAGTATTTCAGGAGAGGAGAGTTATAGAGGAAGGAGCGGAGTCCTCCAGCAGTGCAGAGTATTTCAGGAGAGGAGAGTTATAGAGGAAGGAGCGGAGTCCTCCAGCAGCGCAGAGTATTTCAGGAGAGGAGAGTTATAGAGGAAGGAGCAGAGTCCTCCAGCAATGGTTTGATGTGTTTCAGGATTGTGACTGGGAAGAGCCACTTAAATCCTTTCCTAAGACAACATTTGTTGTGTGCAGAATATGCTGAAGAAAAGCACATTTTGTCTCTGTTGCCCCTCTGGCTCCCCTCCCCCATCTATTCTTGATGGGTTCGCGGTGCGCAGCAGCAACAGTCGCTCGAGGAAAGCGCACACAGAACAGGAAGCCACAACTTCAGAGGGAGATTCCAGAACACAACACACCGAGTTTCTGATATCTAGATTTGCAGTTTCCTTGTTTAACTTTCCGACTTTCCTTCACACACACACAAGGACGGTATTATTGATACATTGTTTTTATTACAAACACAGAACAGGTTTGTTTGCAGGATGGCAGTAAGTTTCCAAATACGTAACATTTAGAAGAAGCCAACAAACCAGAAACTCAGCAGAGGAAATCTGGGGGAAGGGGATATTTTTTGTTTTCTGCGTAAGTATTCACACCCTAGAAGAAGTAACACTTTTCAAAAAAAAAAAAAAAAAAATTAAAATAAATGAGGACTATCGCGTCTAACAGAATACATCTACACAGCATTGAATATACTGAAAAGCGCTGAGCAACGCAGACTGCAGAGATGAAACGACAAATCGCTCGTAATCACAAGATACATGATGGATCTGACAAGCGTGCGGGCTTTTAGTACATACAGGGATTGTATCAATGTGAACGTTGCGGATGTCCACATTTGGACGAGTGGAATGGAGTTTGACAAAACAAAAAGGAAAAAAAATTGCTCCACTCATGGTACACCCAATGAAAATTGGACAAAAAAAAGGGCCCATATAGAAAGACCGCCAAAATAATGGCCGCTTGTTTTATTCTGAATGATGCCTTCTTCTATTTTCAAGTTTATTTTTAGGATATTTTAACACAGAATTGAAAATTTGAAAAGGACACAAAAAAAGGACAGTTGAGGTCTTCCAACCTTGTGGTGACAGTCTGGTGAAGACCTTGTTCTGTTTCACCATGATTGTCCTCTATGTACAAAGCCAGCTCCAGGAAGACATTGTTTGTACTGGACACTCGAGTTCCTCCACACCAGACTGGTCAAACAATGTCTTTATGGAACTGTCCGGTAGGGTTGAGGTCTGGGCTTTGTGATGCAGTTTCCTGCACACCAACTCCTCAAACCATGTATTCTATGGAGATGCTGGTTGTTTAGTAGGGTTGAAGTCAGAACTCTGACCAGTCTGGTGTGGAGGAACTCGAGTGTCCTGTACAGAGTTCTGACTTCAACCCTACTAAACAACCAGCATCTCCATAAATTACATGGTTTGAGGAGTTGGTGTGCAAGAAACTGCATCACAAAGCCCAGACCTCAACCCTACAAGGCAGCTCCATAAAGACATGGTTTGACCAATCTGATGTGGAGGAACTTGAATGTTCTGCACAAAGACCCGACCTGAACTCTACTAAACACCTCTGAGACGACCTGGCTCAATCTAGTTTATCTTAGAGGTGTTTATTAGTGTTCAGGTCGGGTCTTTATGCAGAACATTCAAGTTCCTCCACATCAGATTGGTCAAACCATATCTTCATGGAGCTGTCCAGTAGGGTTGAGGTCAGGGCTCTGTGATGACCATTCAAGTTCCTCCACACCAAACTCCTCAAACCATGTCTTTATAGAGATGTTGTTTGACAAGACCTGGCTCAATCTAGTTTATCCTAAACAGCATCTCTATAAAGACATGGTTTGAGGAGCTTGGTGTGGAGGAACCTGAATGGTCATCACAGAGCCGTGACCTCAACCCTACTGGACAGCTCCATGAAGATATGGTTTGACCAATCTGAATGTTCTGCACAGAGTTCCAACCTGAACCCTACTAAACACCTCTGGGATAAAACTAGATTGAGCCAGATCTTCACAAACAACATCTCTATAAAGACATGGTTTGAGGAGTTTGGTGTGGAGGAACCTGAACAGTCATCACAGAGCCATGAATTCAACCCTACTTGACAAATCCATAAAGCCATGGTTTGACCAGTTTGGTATGGGGGAACTCGAGTGTCCTGCACAGAGCCCTGAACCCAACCCTACTGAACACCTTTGGGATGAACTTGAAAGAGAGGTCTTCTTCACAAACGTCTCTGTAAAGACATGGTTTGGTGTGAAGGAACATGGGTGATCATCAAACCCTGAACTCAACCATACTGAACACTTTTGGGATGAACTAGAATGAGACAGGTCGATCCTCCACACAAAATTCATCAAACCATGTATTTTTAGAGATGTTGGCTGAGTGATCATCACAGAGCCCTGGCCTCAACCCTACTGAGCAGCTCCATAAAGACATGGCTTCAGGAGTTTGGTGTGAAGGAACCCAGAGTGGTCATCACAGTTCCCTTACCTCAACCCTACTAAAGGGCTCCATAAAGAGACAGTTTGACCAGTTTGGTGTGAAAAAACCTGAGTGTCTTGCACAAAGCCCTACCGAATACCTTTAGGATGAATTGAAATGCAAACGGTGATCTAGGTCTTCCAAAAAAACCATGCTAAAACCTTGTCATGGTGTGACCACTTGGGTGTGGAGGAACGCGACTGCACAGAGCCCTGACCTAAACCCTACTGAACATCTTAGGTTAAACTAGAATGAGACAGGTCTTCTCAGCAAACATCTCCACAAATACATGGTTTGATGAATTTTGTGTGCAGGAACCTGAGTAGTCATCACAGAGCCCTGACCTCAACCCTGCTAGACTGCTCCATAAAGCCATAGTTATACCATTTTGGTGTGGAGGAACTCAACTGTACAGAGCTCTGACCTCACCGCTACTGAACATCTTTGGGATAAACTAAAAATGAGAAAGGTCAATTCCATAAAGAAATGGTTTGGTGTGAAGGAACCTGAGTGTTCATCAGAGAGACCTGAACTCAACCCTACTGAGCATCTTTGGGATAAACTAGCATGAGACAGGTCTTCTCAGCCATCATATCCACAAATACATGGTTTGAAGAATTTTGTGTGCAGGAACCTGAGTGGTCATCACACAGCCCTGACCTCAACCCTACTAGACTGCTCCATAAAGACATGGTTTGACCAGTTTGGTGTGGAGGAACTCAAGTGTCCTGCACAGAGTTGTGACCTCAACCCTACTGAACACTTTTGGGGTGAATTGGAATGTCAATGGTGATCCAGGTCTTCTCATCCACTATCCATACCCGAGCTCACAAATAGGCACAAATTCCAACAAACATGCTACAATCGTGTCATGGTTTGACCAGTTTGGTGTGGTTGCATTGTTGGAGTGCCTAAAAAGTCCCAAATTTTCCTTGGTTTTAAAAATGGTCCAATGTATAGGGATGATAGTGCTTAAGGCAAACACTCTGATGAATCAGATATATTACATTTGGTTTAGTGTTTTTGAAGGCCATTTAAAGATGTCCGTTAAAAATCCCTTCCTGGACACCATTGCATCAAGCATAGTATCAATCCTCAGAAGATGGGGTCAGGTGACAGTGATAGATTTTGAGGGGACATTTAGGTTGTCCTGTAACAGTTTTAAAGCTTTCAAGAATGCATTACAGCACAAAGTCCCAACATAGGCATCCTGTGAGATCTGCAAGTCCGTTACACCATCCTCATCCAGTTAAAGCACTTTGAAGGCTTCAGGCATTTGGTGGTTTATCTTGGGAAAGTCTTTGGCAATCTGGGTCCACTGGGGAGCTATAGCTCAGTCATGGTAGCTCTGATAGGCAGGCCCCGCAGCTCGATTGGCTGCCCGGCGTTCTTTGCGTTCTGCTGATAAACAAAGTGAGTGTAGCTCCTGTCCGACAACAGCGACGAGGAAGAGGCCTCAGACTTCCAGTGGCTCCCGCCTTCTGCTACAACCGCTGCATTCCCAGGCAGCCTGCGTTTTTAAAGAGCAGCGGCAATGAGGTACAGGGATCAGAAAAAGAACGTCATTAATGGAGGGAGAGCAGACGGAAGCGCCCCAACACCTGCAAGCAGTGAAGAGCCAGACGAAGGGAAGGCAAGAGGAGGAAGAGGCAGCAATCACCGCTTGATCATCTCAGGAAGATTCATTATGGAGTTTGGATGATTTATTCCATTAGCAGCCACATAAAAGGGTCTTGAAGCTTCAAGACCAGAAATATCAACAAGGGCAATGCAGGATTTGAAGAAAAATTAAAGATTAACCCTTTCATGAACGGAGCTCATTGAATCCTAGATATCAAGACCAAACTCATCAGCTTCATATGCAGTTACCACCACTTAGTTATCATTTTAAAAAATATAAAAGGATTTACATAGGAAAATTAAGGATTTTATTTTGTGCATTTTATTGAAGGCATAGTTGCCCTGCTCAGGTACTTTGTTATAGGCCACTTGGTGTACAAAAATATGTTTTTGCGTTTTCCGTTTTACTTTTTTTTTTTTTTTACACTGTAATCAGACAATTACAGTATTAAAACAAAGGCACACTGCCCTCTTCAGGCTGCAGTGGCATCAGCAGGTTAAAGACATTTGGGGCAAACCTCCAGCCCAGGGGCGGACTGATCATTTGGAAACTCGGGCACTACCCGAGGGTCCAGGGTTAGTAGGGGGCCCCATGAGATGCCCCTGGTACCTTTTTCATAGGCTTTTTTGAGTTTGGGCAAGGACACAGGGGCCCCATGATCCCCTATTGCCCAGGGGGCCCCATGAGTTGTCAGTCCGCCCCTGCTCCAGCCTGCATGTGATCACTAGGATTGGCTGTCATGATGATCACATGATAGGAAACCACACTGAGCATTAGTTCAGACTGGAGGTGTCAGAAAAGCAAAGTCTCACTAGAAGCATGCGTTGTGCGCACTCCTAGCTTTCAAACTGGGGTGATAAATAGCGTTGGGCTTTATTTTTGAGTCGAACATAAGTTCGATTTGAACATTGGCTGTTTGCCCGCTGCGCTCCACAATGCACCGTGCCCTGACAGTGCATTGTGATTGGCTAAAGCAATGCACCTGACCACAAGTTAAGTGCAATGCTTTGGCCAATCACCGTGCATGATGACGTCACAGTGACATCACAGTATTTAAGAACGGTCATCCTAGCGCAGCTGTCAGAGCCAGCGTCGAGAATGGAGCGTTTTTTTTCGGGTCAGCGGTGGGCATCGTGATTGACGTTGGATCTACTTCGGGGGACATTTTTTCTATTTTTGTTTTTAATAAAAGACTTTTCAAAGACCGTCTTCTGTTATTTTTTTACACTACACTTTATTTTGTGTGAATGTATAGCGGTACCATGTACTCCATACTTGCTCACATGGGGGGCAGGATCTGAGGGCCACATTATTAAATGGGTCTTCCAGATTCCGATAAGCCCCCCGTCCGCGACTAGTTGTGGGGAAGAGGCCCTTGTCCCCATCAAAGCACCCCCCATGTTGAGGGCATGTGGCCTGGTATGGTTCAGAAAGGGGGAGAGAAGGGTCTGGTATAGATTTTGGAGGGGACCCCATGCCATTTTTTTTTTTTAAAAGAAATTTGCCATGGTGGTTCCCCTCAAAATCCATACCAGACCTGAAGGGCTTAGTATGGATGGGGGGGGACCCCATACAGTATTTTAGTAGCTGTGTGGCATCTTACCACATACTCAGATGGGTCAAGATTCCACCTAGTGAATTGTCCCTGTTCGAAGTTCATGGTCAAACTTTCAGTAGGTTTGCATGTTTGACTGCGAACCAAACAGGGGGGTGTTTGACCCATCACTAGTGGTAAATTAAGGCTCCCTTGGCATAGGTATGTACTCTCCAGCGCCTCAGGAAATGCACAGCCAAAGGGAAGCCAAGGGAACCAGGACAGCGACAACCAAAAGGAGATACATCAGGGGTGCAGCCCTCCTCAGACGGGGAGAGGATCCACTGGATAGAGAATAGACAGGTGCGCACACACCATTGTGCATTATCCAAGGTTTATTGAAAGGTATAAAAGATAAAAACATAGTCACAGACGAAGCATGTATCTAAAAAGCATTTGCATAATGACGATGGCCACAACGGCAAGCAAGGTGTCTCAACTGTCAGTGCGGTCAAATGGCTGACGCGTTTCGGGGACGAATCCCTTTCCTGAGAGCTACTGACCAGCCTCAGATGCAGATGTGTAGTGGATAGATGATGGGAGCCTTGCTGGTGATCTATCCACTACACATCTGCACCGGAGTCATCCCCGAAACGCGTCAGCCATTTGACCGCACTGACAGTTGGGACACCTTGCCTGCCGTTGTGGCCATCGTCATTATGCAAATGCTTTTTAGATACATGCTTCGTCTGTGACTATGTTTTTATCTTTTATACCTTTCAATAAACCTTGGATAATGCACTAGGTGTGTGCGCCACCTGTCTATTCTCTATCCAGTGGCTCCTCTCCCCGTCTGAGGAGGGCTGCACCCCTGAAGTATCTTCTGGTTGTCGCCACCTGTCTATTCTCTATCCCTTGGCATAGGGACCCATGACCGGAAACATTAATAAAGATATTGTAAATGTCAGAATAAACCATTAGTATGGAGAGAAAAAAAAAGAAAATATCATCAGCCAGCCATTGGATGCATGGCCCCATCAGCTCAGAAAGGTGTGATTTTGCTCGTGTGAAAGCTGCGCATGTGGTCATGGAAAGGCGAACAAACCCTTTAAATAAAAGTCCTAGGAGGACTCTATAGAGGCGAGATGGAGATTTGTGATTAGGACTCCCCAATAATCAGAACCGTATGCGGCTTTGTGAATTGATCCTCAGATCTCCTACTAGTATGAATTACAAAGGATTCCTAAAAACCTCCTAAAATGCAAACTTGACCACACATTGTCAGTCAATAAAAAAAAAAAAAAAAAAAGTCAATGTTGAAGATTCGATACAGTGACCCAATATACACGATCTCCCCCCCAATCACAGACCAGCAAAGCAGAGATCAGATAAGCAGCCGCAATAGAGACATTGTATCAGCCAAGATTTGAAGATGAAATCACACGATCATTGTATAGGATGGATCACCGCCAATCGCAGCGAGAGATCCATACATACAGAACTGGACAAGGCCAGCAAAGCTCCGCCCACCACCACCACCATGCAGCACGCATCAGGAGCGCAGACTGTAATCATGGAAGACGTTTGAATATCAGGAAGATCCGGTTGATTGATTGGAGGTTTGATTATTGATACAGGAAAGCAGCGCAGCACAAAGACAGACACAACAAATAGTTCAACATTTCAGAAGATGACTCTATACACGATGTATATATTATGTGAACGCACAGCAGCAAAAGGGACCATTCCCACCCCGATCTCCGATTTGTTTTTAACAAGTGGTCAGCAAGGCCACTACAGGCCACTACAGAAAGTTGGGTTGGTACTATGAGAGCGGGGGGTGATGTGGGTGGTTGAGGGGCACTGCAGGCTGCTATGGGAGGTTGGGTTGGCCCTATGGGAGCTGGAAGTGATGTCAGAGGTTGAGAGGCACTGCAGGTCACTAATAGAGGTTGGGTTGGTACTATGGGAGGTTGGGTTGGAATTATGGGATAATAGGAGGAACTGTGGGAGGTTGAGGGCCACTGCAGGGCACTATAGAAAGTTTGGTACGTAGTATGGGAGCTGGAGGTAATGTGGGTGGTTGAGGGGCACTGCAGGCTGCTATGGGAGGTTGGGTTGGCCCTATGGGAGCTGGAAGTGATGTCGGAGGTTGAGAGGTACTGCAGGCCACTAATAGAGGTTGGGTTGGTACTATGGGAGGTTGGGTTGGCCCTATGGGAGCTGGAAGTGATGTCGGAGGTTGAGAGGCACTGCAGGCCACTAATAGAGGTTGGGTTGGTACTATGGGAGGTTGGGTTGGAATTATGGGATACTAGGAGGAACTGTGGGAGGTTGAGGGCCACTGCAGGGCACTATAGAAAGTTTGGTACGTAGTATGGGAGCTGGAGGTAATGTGGGTGGTTGAGGGGCACTGCAGGCTGCTATGGGAGGTTGGGTTGGCCCTATGGGAGCTGGAAGTGATGTTGGAGGTTGAGAGGTACTTCAGGCCACTAATAGAGGTTGGGTTGGTACTATGGGAGGTTGGGGTGGAATTATGGGATACTAGGAGGAACTGTGGGAGGTTGAGGGCCACTGCAGGGCACTATAGAAAGTTTGGTATGTAGTATGGGAGCTGGGGGTAATGTGGGAGGTTGAGGGGCACTGCAGGCTGCTATGGGAGGTTGGGTTGGCCCTATGGGAGCTGGAAGTGATGTGGAAAGTTGAGAGGTGCTGCAGGCCACCATGGGAGGTTGGGTTGGCACTACAAGAGGTTGCAGGGCACAGCAGATCACTATAAGGAGGCTGGTTTGGCACTACTGGAGCTGGGAGGCGCTGTGGAAAGTTGAGAGCCACTGCAGGCCACAATAGGAGGTTGGGTTTGAACTATGGGATCTGAAGGTGATGTGGTAAGTTGATGGGCACTGCAGGCCACTAGGAAGTTGGGTTGGCACTTTGGGATGATAGGAGGCACTGTGGGAGGTTGCAGGAAACTGTAGGAGGTGGAGTTTCCACTATGGGAGCTGGAGGTGATGAGGGAGGTTGCAGGGCACTGCAGGTTACTATAGAAGGTTGGGTTGGCACTATGGGAGGGTTAAGGGATCTGTAGCTAGCTGGAGGCCCAGGAGGAGGGAAGCTGAGGCCTGGTACTAGATCAAAGCCCAGTGGTTGAGAAGCACTGCTGTAGAGAACTCAATCAATGAGTGACCACAACAATCTGTATGAGGAATAGACAAACCATTTCTTGTCGCTGTGAGTGGTGCCGGGACTCCTCTTCAGGTTCTCGATCTCCACAAGCACAGGCTCTGTAGGGAGGGCAGTGACTATCGGCAGGCAAGGTCTTACAGGCCACACCTGGGAGAGGTGAATCAGAGAGAGAACGGCGAGTTTACATCCAAATCGCAATAAAAAACATTTTTTTAGTCATCTTCACCAGTATAGATTTTTTTTCTGGCTGAACTTTTGACACAACTCTCAATCTACAAACCTACCTGGCTTTTTCCTTTTCCATTTGATGCACGGCTCTATAAATTCTCCCCCTAGTGGCCACCTGCATATCAGGCAGTACAGTCAGAAATCCTGCATGGGGACTACAGATATAAACTCAACTGACTACAAGGGGGACTTTTGCTAGCAAATCAGCTGAACCCCTTCCCACCAGCCATACATATACAGTATGTGACAGCACGGACATGGGCTTCATTTTCCGGCGGCCACATATGCACAGAGCCAACATTCCTGTTCTGTGCCAAATCATCAGCCCCGTAACTGCGCTATTACTGACAGCTCCCAGTCACTGTTTACAACTGCGAGCCGGCAGGACACTCCAGATCACATGACCCTTGTGACGGTTGATCACAGTAATCACGTTCTTGGGAAGCCCCAATGTACAAGCAGTTTTGCAGGTTAAACAACTCTGGAATTTGTTTAAAAAAAAAAAAAAAAAAAATACCCCTTCAGGAATTTTTCTGTACTTGAGGCATGTGAAAATTGATAGAACATGGAGATGTGTTTTCCAGGGATGTGCTTTAACCACTTCCAGTCTGAACACTTTCACCCCCTTCCAGTCCGGACGCTTTCCCCCCCCCCCCTTCCAGTCCGGACGCTTCCCCCCCCCTTCCAGTCCGGACGCTTCCCCCCCCCCCTTCCAGTCCGGACGCTTTCCCCCCCCCCCCTTCCAGTCCGGACGCTTTCCCCCCCCCCCTTCCAGTCCGGACGCTTTCCCCCCCCCCCTTCCAGTCCGGACGCTTTCCCCCCCCCCCTTCCAGTCCGGACGCTTTCCCCCCCCCCCCTTCCAGTCCGGACGCTTTCCCCCCCCCCCTTCCAGTCCGGACGCTTTCCCCCCCCCCCTTCCAGTCCGGACGCTTTCCCCCCCTTCCAGTCCGGACGCTTCCCCCCCTTCCAGTCCGGACGCTTCCCCCCCTTCCAGTCCGGACGCTTCCCCCCCCCCCCCTTCCAGTCCGGACGCTTCCCCCCCCCCCCCCTTCCAGTCCGGACGCTTCCCCCCCCCCCCCCTTCCAGTCCGGACGCTTCCCCCCCCCCCCCCTTCCAGTCCGGACGCTTCCCCCCCCCCCTTCCAGTCCGGACGCTTCCCCCCCCCCCTTCCAGTCCGGACGCTTCCCCCCCCCCCCTTCCAGTCCGGACGCTTCCCCCCCCCCCCTTCCAGTCCGGACGCTTCCCCCCCCTTCCAGTCCGGACGCTTCCCCCCCCTTCCAGTCCGGACGCTTCCCCCCCCTTCCAGTCCGGACGCTTCCCCCCCCTTCCAGTCCGGACGCTTCCCCCCCCCCCCCCCTTCCAGTCCGGACGCTTCCCCCCCCCCCTTCCAGTCCGGACGCTTCCCCCCCCCCCTTCCAGTCCGGACGCTTCCCCCCCCCCCCCCCCCCCTTCCAGTCCGGACGCTTCCCCCCCCCCCTTCCAGTCCGGACGCTTCCCCCCCCCCCTTCCAGTCCGGACACTTCCCCCCCTTCCAGTCCGGACACTTCCCCCCCTTCCAGTCCGGACACTTCCCCCCCTTCCAGTCCGGACACTTTCCCCCCCTTCCTGTCCAGGGCAATTTTCAGCTTTCAGTGCTATCATACTTTGAATGACAATTGCGCGGCCATGCAACGCTGTACCCATATGAATTAGCATTTTTTTTTTTTAGACAGATAAAGCTTTATTTTGGTGGTATTTATTCACTACTGGGATTTTTATTTTTTTTGCTATGTAAATGAAAAAGTCCAACTATTTTGAAAAAAAAGTGTTTTTCTTATAACATTTTGCAAATAAATATTTCATCATAAATCTTGGCCAAAATTTATTTCATTATCTTTTTAGTAAAAAATTAAAAAAAAATTTAAAAAAAATGACCCAAATTAGAATATAACCAAAAATTATAAATTTTTAAACTTTTTTTTTTACATTTTTATTTTATTTTTTTCTTATTATTTATGGTTCTTTTTTTTTTTTACATACTGTCACCCTACCAGTACA
>NW_028319941.1:0-118174 GCF_062004578.1 Staurois parvus | reverse complement strand
GTCAGTGCAGCCCATCAGTGGATCTGTCAGTGCAGCAATTAGTGGACCTATCAGTAGATTTGTCAGTATGGCCATCAGTGGACCTGTCAATGCAGTCATTAGTGGACCCACCAGTGGTTCTGTCAGTGCAGCCCATCAGTGGTTCTGTCAGTGCTGTCATTAGTGCAGTGGTGTATTTTGGTTTTGTGCTGCCCTAGGCAAGACTCAGATCGGGCACCCCCCCCGCAACGAAATTTGTCCCACCCCTTCCTGTTTAAGATCCACCCCTCCATCTGTAAACCTCACCCCTTCCTATTTAGGCTCCACTTCTTCCTATAAGAGCTCCGCCCATTGACAACGATGGGGCGCTATTCCTCCCACTGACATCAATAATGGGGCACTATTCCTCCCACTGACACCAACAACGGGGCACTATTACTTCCACACTGACACCAGTGATGGGGCACTATTCCTCCCACACTGACACCCATGATGGGGCACTATTCCTCCTACACTGGCACTAATGATGGGGCACTTCCTCCCACTGATACCAATGATGGGGCACTATTCTTCCCACACTGGCACTAATGATGGGGCACTATTCCTCCCACTCACACCAACGATGGGGTACTATTACTTCCACACTGACACCAATGATGGGGCACTATTCCTCCCACACTGGCACTAATGATGGGGCACTATTCCCCCACTGACACCAATCAGAGAGAGAGAGCGGGGGGAGGGAGAGGGAGGGAGAAAGAGAGGGGAGAGAGAGGGGGAGAGAGAGGGGGGAGAGATCCACCCCTTCATCTGTAAACCTCACCCCTTCATATTTAGGCTCCACCTCTTCCTATTAGAGCTCCGCCCACTGACAACGATGGGGGCCTATTCCTCCCACTGACATCAATAATGGGGCACTATTCCTCCCACTGACACCAACAATGGGGCACTATTCCTCCCACACTGACACCAATGATGGGGCACTATTCCTCCCACACTGGCACTAATGATGGGGCACTATTCCTCCCACTGATACCAATGATGGGGCACTATTCTTCCCACGCTTGCACTAATGATGGGGTACTATTCCTCCCACTCACACCAACGATGGGGTACTATTACTTCCACACTGACACCAATGATGGGCCACTATTCCTCCCACACTGGCACTAATGATGGGGCACTATTCCTCCCACTGACACCAATTAGAGAGAGAGGAGGGAGGGAGAGGGGGGGAAGGGAGAGAGAGAGGGGGAGAGAGAAGGGAGAGAGAGGGGGGAGAGAGAAGAGAGAGAGAAGGGAGATAGCGAGAGAGGGGGAGAGAGAGGAGAAAGAGACGGGGGAGAGGAGAGAGAGAACAGAGGAGAAGAGAGAGGGAAAGAGGGGAGAGAGGGAGAGAGATAGAGAGAAGGAGGGAGGGGGGAGAGAGAGGAAGGGGGGGGGGAGAGAGAGAAGAGAGGAGAGAGGGAAGAGAGAGGGAGGGAGAAGAGAGAGGGAGGAGAGAGAGGAGAGAGGGGGGGGTGGGGGAAAGAGAGAGGGGAGAGAGATGAGAGAGAGGGGGAGAGAGGGGGGGGGAAATGGGAGGGGAGAGAGAGAGATGAGAGAGGAGAGAAAGAGAGGGATGGAGAGAGCGGGGGAGGAGAGGGAGAGGGGGGGGAGAGAGATGGGAGAGAGAGAGGAGAGAGAATAGAGGGGGAGAGAGGAGAGAGAAGAGAGGGGAAGAGGGGGAGGAGGGAGGGAGAGAGAGGGAGGAGAAAGAGAGGAGGAGGGAGAGGGGAGAGAGAGGGGGGAAGAGAGAGATATGGGGTAGAGAGAGAGGGGAGGAGAGGGAAGAGAGAGAGAGGGAGAGGGGGAAGAGAGAGAGGGAGAGGGAGGGGAAGAGAGAGAGGGAGGGAGAAGAGGGAGGGGGAGGGGGAGGAGAGAGAGGGGGAGAGAGAGGAGAGACAGAGGGGGGAGAGGGAGAGAGAGGGGGGGAGAGAGAGGGGGGAGAGAGAGAGAAGGGGGAAAGAATACACAAGGCTGGCTGCAAGTGTGGGCGGGGCAGACACAGGAGGAGAGGACAGGAGGAGGAGGGGCAGCTTTCTTTCTCTCTCCTCTCCTGTCTGTGTGAGGGAAAGGGGGGGGGGGAACTGTCAGCACTGGGGACTGCATATGCTGACAGATCCCCTGCAGTGCTGGAGGGAGAGGGGGGGCGGCCGTGGGGAAGCATACAGGAGCTGACCGTTTGCAGGAGATGGATAGGGGAGGTGACTGGCAGCACATAGAGCAAAGGAGAAATGCACGGTCCTCTATGTGCCGCCCGGCCCCCTCTCCAGTCGGCTCCATGGCTGACAGGTTCTCTGTCTCCTCACACATCCTCGCCACCGAGCACACACACGAACCTGCCCGAGCACGCCCCCCTGGCCAAGCACAGCCCTTTTCAGCGACAGCACTGGTCCCTTCTGCCTGGGGGCGGTACCGCCCCCCTGAAAAGTGCCGCCCAAGGCAGATGCCTTGTTTGCCTCGTGGCAGATACGCCCCTGCATTAGTGGATCTGTCAGTGCAGCCCATCAGTGATTCTGTCAGTGCAGCCCATCAGTGGATCTGTCAGTGCAGCCCATTAGTGCAGCTCATCAGTGGTTCTGCCAGTGCTGTCATTAGTAGATCTGTCAGTGCAGTTTATCAGTGGACCTGTCAGTGCAGCCCATCAGTGGATCTGTCAGTGTAGCCATCAGTGGCCCTGTCAGTGCAGCCCATTAGAGGATCTGCCAATGCAGCCATCAGTGTACCTGTCAGTGCAGCCCATCAGTGCATCCATCAGTGTACCTGTCAGTGCATTCATTAGTGCAGCCCATCAGTGTATCTGTCACCACAGCCACACCACTACCTATCAGTAGATTTGTCAGTATGGCCATCAGTGGACCTGTCAATGCAGTCATTAGTGGACCCACCAGTGGTTCTGTCAGTGCAGCCTATCAGTGGTTCTGTCAGTGCTGTCATTAGTGCAGTGGTGTATTTTGGTTTTGTGCTGCCCTAGGCAAGACTAAGATCGGGCACCCCCCCCGCATCGAAATTTGTCCCACCCCTTCCTGTTTAAGATCCACCCCTCCATCTGTAAACCTCACCCCTTCCTATTTAGGTTCCACTTCTTCCTATTAGAGCTCCGCCCATTGACAACGATGGGGCGCTATTCCTCCCACTGACATCAATAATGGGGCACTATTCCTCCCACTGACACCAACAACGGGGCACTATTACTTCCACACTGACACCAGTGATGGGGCACTATTCCTCCCACACTGACACCCATGATGGGGCACTATTCCTCCTACACTGGCACTAATGATGGGGCACTTCCTCCCACTGATACCAATGATGGGGCACTATTCCTCCCACACTGACACCAATGATGGGGCACTATTCCTCCCACACTACACTAATGATGGGGCACTATTCCTCCCACTGATACCAATGATGGGGCACTATTCTTCCCACGCTTGCACTAATGATGGGGTACTATTCCTCCCACTCACACCAACGATGGGGTACTATTACTTCCACACTGACACCAATGATGGGCCACTATTCCTCCCACACTGGCACTAATGATGGGGCACTATTCCTCCCACTGACACCAATTAGAGAGAGAGGAGGGAGGGAGAGGGGGGGAAGGGAGAGAGAGAGGGGGAGAGAGAAGGGAGAGAGAGGGGGGAGAGAGAAGAGAGAGAGAAGGGAGATAGCGAGAGAGGGGGAGAGAGAGGAGAAAGAGACGGGGGAGAGGAGAGAGAGAACAGAGGAGAATAGAGAGGGAAAGAGGGGAGAGAGGGACAGAGATAGAGAGAAGGAGGGAGGGGGGAGAGAGAGGAAGGGGGGAGGGAGAGAGAGAAGAGAGGCGAGAGGGAAGAGAGAGGGAGGGAGAAGAGAGAGGGAGGAAAGAGAGGAGAGAGAGGGGGGATGGGAGAGAGGGGGGGTGGGGGAAAGAGAGAGGGGAGAGAGATGAGAGAGAGGGGGAGAGAGAGGGGGGAAATGGGAGGGGGGAGAGAGAGACGAGAGAGGAGAGAAAGAGAGAGAGGGATGGAGAGAGCGGGGGGAGGAGAGGGAGGGGGGGGGAGAGAGAGATGGGAGAGAGAGAGGGGAGAGAATAGAGGGGGAGAGAGGAGAGAGAAGAGAGGGGAAGAGGGGGGAGGAGGGAGGGAGAGAGAGGGAGGAGAAAGAGAGGAGGAGGGAGAGGGGAGAGAGAGGGGGGAAGAGAGAGATATGGGGTAGAGAGAGAGGGGAGGAGAGGGAAGAGAGAGAGACGGAGAGAGAGAGAGGGAGGGGGAGAGAGAGAGGGAGAGGGAGGGAGAAGAGAGAGAGGGAGGGAGAGGTGGGAGGGGGAGGAGAGAGAGGGGGAGAGAGAGGAGAGACAGAGGGGGGAGAGGGAGAGAGAGGGGGGGAGAGAGAAGGGGGAGAGAGAGAGAAGGGAGAAAGAATACACAAGGCTGGCTGCAAGTGTGGGCGGGGCAGACACAGGAGGAGAGGACAGGAGGAGGAGGGGCAGCTTTCTTTCTCTCTCCTCTCCTGTCTGTGTGAGGGGAAGGGGGGGGGGAACTGTCAGCACTGGGGACTGCATATGCTGACAGATCCTCTGCAGTGCTGGAGGGAGAGGGGGGGCGGCCGTGGGGAAGCATACAGGAGCTGACCGTTTGCAGGAGATGGATAGGGGAGGTGACTGGCAGCACATAGAGAAAAGGAGAAATGCACGGTCCTCTATGTGCCGCCCGGCCCCCTCTCCAGTCGGCTCCATGGCTGACAGGTTCTCTGTCTCCTCACACATCCTCGCCACCGAGCACACACACGAACCTGCCCGAGCACGCCCCCCTGGCCAAGCACAGCCCTTTTCAGCGACAGCACTAATCCCTTCTGCCTGGGGGCGGTACCGCCCCCCTGAAAAGTGCCGCCCAAGGCAGATGCCTTGTTTGCCTCGCGGCAGATACGCCCCTGCATTAGTGGATCTGTCAGTGCAGCCCATCAGTGATTCTGTCAGTGCAGCCCATCAGTGGATCTGTCAGTGCAGCCCATTAGTGCAGCTCATCAGTGGTTCTGCCAGTGCTGTCATTAGTAGATCTGTCAGTGCAGCCCATCAGTGGATCTGTCAGTGTAGCCATCAGTGGCCCTGTCAGTGCAGCCCATTAGAGGATCTGCCAATGCAGCCATCAGTGTACCTGTCAGTGCAGCCCATCAATGCATCCATCAGTGTACCTGTCAGTGCATTCATTAGTGCAGCCCATCAGTGTATCTGTCACCACAGCCATCAGTGCAGCCTGATCAGTGTACCCATCAAAAAAGTACAGATCACAGCCACCCATCAGCAGTTTACCCATCATACAGCCACAATCACCAGAGCCGCAATGTCAAAATTATATTTTACTAGTGAGGAGGCATTCAAAATCCTTAGTATGACAGATGAGAGCAACAGAGAACTCTCACCATCTGATTTCAAATCAGAATATGAGCCAGTCGAAAGACCCCTTACCTAGCAGAACAGCTGGCTAATTTTCCATCATTTATTCACCCAGTTATACTCTTCCAAAATTATATGACGAATTCAGGGTTTAAGTTAATAACTTTAGAATACCTACTTTAACCTAGATATCTGTGGGTCATGCAATCAATCATTACATTGTGGTAGGTTTGTATTTTAGCAAAGTCTTGCAGTGACATTCATATAACATACATAACTGTATGTACATAAATTATAGAGATGGTAGAAAATTTGTTTTGTTTAGCTTCAGATTCATTTGTTAAGTTAATAATTTCAATTCATCATATTTGTTATGTTAGAATGATTAGTTTTCAGATTTCTCTTTGTATATTCGGATTTTGTATATTTGAATTTGGTTAGCATATACGCTATCTTCAAAACAATTAGAATTTCGACAGACGGCTATATTCATCTTAACACATTAATTCGTTATTTCGGGTAATAATACTTATGAACTCTGTCTGTGTTGTATGGAGGGGGATTCATCAGAATCTCCAAATCAAAACATAATGAATGAAACAAAATTAATTTCTGATTCATTCGTTTTGTTATGACCCTTTCACACTCATTAGTTAGTAAAATTGGAAGAAACATGCATGAATAATGCATCCCCTTAAATCCTATGGTCCTTCACATTGGTCTTTTACGTTTCAGTTGCATTTTTAGGCTGCTTTCACACTGCTCCATTGCAAAACATGGCAAAAACACATATGCATTTCTGCCACGGTGCATTGAGTTTTTGCTGCGTTTGCTTTTCCCCCGGACGTGTGACTAGACAAAGCACTTCCCACAAGTGTGTTGGGATTTGTATGCGTTTTCCCTTCATTTCAATGGAGAGGTGCATGTTTGGTGTGGTAAAAAAAAATATACCAAAAATGCATCTCTCTATTGAAATGAATAGAAACAACAGCAAAAGGGCATCAAAAAGGCACCGCACCTATGGTAAGTGCTTTGTCCAGTCACCTGTCCAGTGTAATAATGCAACGCAAAGGCAGAAAAAACACAATGAAAAATGCACCGCCACAAAAATGCAGCAATACAGAGCAGTATGCAGCCTAAATAGGAATCATCATCTTTCACTTTTGTACCTTATTGTATTTATTCCAACATGTTTTCGTTTTAAATTTATTTTCAAATTTGAATTTATTTTCAAATTCATTTTCAAATTTGAATTTATTTTCAAATTAGAAAAAATTCTATATTTTGTTACGTGATTTAGTTTCTTTATCATTTCTTTTTTTCTTCTTTTCTTTTTTTAGATTCGTTAAAACTCATAACTATCATGATTCAGAAATTCAGAAACATTGGAATCTCCAAATAATGAAAATTTTGTCTGAATTTAAATTCGTAACAAAACGCACATGGCGGATAATTTATAACTACATACCTTTGTGGATTCTGCAAAAACAGAAATCGTAATACTTTAATCCAACTTTTACTTTTTGTACCACAACTTTCTTTTGCTTATATGGAAGAGGGTATTGTATTTGTTTCCTCTCTTTTAGCCAATGCCCACTTCTGCATTATGTTTTTTAGAGAGCACACAAGTTTAGACTTTGTATTTTCACTAACAACATTGAGGTTTGGTTTATCTTTAGCAAACTGACATTCATTTTGCAGTTTTTTTACACACATTTCTCTCAAATAATCAAGCTGTTAATTCAGTTTTCAGGTTTTATAATACCCTTTACATATATGTTTTTCATCTAAGTGCATTAAAAGAACTGTACCAATGAAACACTTTACCACACTATGCAGTGAAGCAAGCCACAAATGCTCCACTTCCTCTATTTCATGGCATGGGATACTGAAAATTTTACCTGCATTGACCATCGAGATCTGGGAGCTACAATTGGATTCCATATGGTTTGTTGTATACCATGTAACTATTAAAAAGAAATATATATATATATATATATATATATATATATATATAGTCTCATGAATACTGCTGCTCCTAAACTCACATCTTTTGAGCTTTTGGGGTTTTTTTTGCCAAAGCCCCTAAACACAGCTAAATAAAACCAATGTGTCCTTGCACACATAGGCTTTTAACAGAGTTTAGGAGCAGCAGCAATTAGAGGCAGTAAATGTTCCTCTCTCCACAATTCTTCTGTGTTCAGGAGGGGAGAGTTTTGGCAGAAACACTTGATTCGGTGTAAACGCATCTAAAAGAAAATCAATGCTAGGCACATGTAGCACTTGAATGTTAATTTATTCCAACTGCCAGAATAAATTATTATTCAGACCAGTGAAATGAATGAACACCCAAGCACTTGATGCTGCTAAATGTGGGTAAATGCAGCTAAATGCGGTACACACGTTTACCAGCATCCAGCGATTTTATGCAGCCAGGAAAAAAGCGTCTAAGGAGCATCCAGTGTGCATGAACCCTTAAGTTGGCTATACACATGTAGATTTTTGGATGTGAATATTCGTAAGAAAAGTTGTACAAAAATTCTTTGAACATTTGATGAATGCATGAATGTCGTTCAAAAATTATTATGCTTTTAACATTTGATTTTCAAATGAATGTAGCTTCTGAACGATAACCACATACACTGGCTGAAAATTTGTTTGATCAGGAAAAGTTTTCCGTCCTGTCCCTTCGAAATTTTCCACCACTGCTGTGGAAAACGAACATCAATTTGACCCTACTAATGATTAGAAAATCAAACAAATATTCTTGAAATGAAAATTCTCGAAATGAAAATCTATATGTGCATGGCCAGTCAATGAAAAGAGCTGCATCTGTAGCAGTCTTCAGAGACAGGTAATGACAGTAAAGCAGTAAATCTGACATTCAACAAACATTCTCCACAGGTGAGTAATCCTGGTGTATGTGTTTTAAATGACAGTGATTAATTCACCACCAGGGAATATTTGATAAAAGTCACATTCACTGATTTATAAATAGACTTCTTAGTGTACATCAGACCTTAGCAGAGAATTATAAAGGAACGATCTGGTGGGTGGGGGTTGTGGTGCATACATCTTATAGAAACATAAGTAGTTGTTAAATACGTAAAGAAACAGAATACTGTACCAGCCCAAAATTTCAAAAGGGAAGAATGAACAGCATATGTGGTAAATTAATTTTCAAAAAAGGTCTAGTTAACACAAATCAATGTATTTTGTGTGATTGTCTGCTCTTTGTCCTAAAAATGAATATATTCACAAGTTTTCTAATGTATTTTTGAAATGATTTTAAAGCAAATTCTTTATTGTTTTACTTGTAAATGTTGAATTTGGAAGCTTCTTATGCATTTTAGCCCTCATAAATTTGCTACTAGAATTGGTTTATGTTTTTCTGACCTTTTTAAATTAAATGTTAGGTATGCAGTCATATGATTACCATTCATCATATCCCTTTTGGCAGCAGCTTACCAACTAATCTCTTCAACTAAGAATCAAACCTTTCTCCGTTTTCACCTTAAAGACTGGTGCCTCCTTTTAGTTTTCTCTTGCTTAGCAGGCAGAAATTATTGTATATATGCATCTGTATATATATGCATATATTCCATTACTGCATTCCATACCATATATCCTTATCCTTGGCTATACCATGGTTCATGACAGCAAACAATTTTCTCAGTAGAATAAGAAAATGGCTGTTGCAACTTACATTTGATTTAAAAATTAGTTTTGAATTTAAAGTAATCAAAATTAGTTGCTCTAGTAAAAGTTTAGAAAATCATACCGTCAGATTTGTTCTACAGTGGTATACCAGAAAACATAATTTACAAAGTCACCATATTGTGTAAAGTGTATTTTACAACATGTTCATTTCATATTGTAATGACAGCTACAACTTACATTTGGTCAAAAATTAGTTTTGAATTTTAAGTAATCAATTGGTTGCTCTAGTAAAACTTTAGAAAATCATACCTTCAGTTTTGTTCTCTAATGGTGTACCAGGAAACATCATTTACAAAGTTTGTGTAAAATGCATTTTACAATGTGTACATTTCATATTGCTAAAAAAAAAAAATACTTACTTTGTGTATAGTTTCAGGAACCCTCTTTAAATGTTTCTTCTCTTCTTCACAGTGATAACTTCTGCAAAGAGGGATTACGTGGCTAGGCTGTTACATGATATATAAGAGTAAAAAGATCTACAGAACAGAACGTTTAGCACAAATGTGTTTGAGAAGCTCAGTGTTGGGTATGATCAGTACACAACTTCACTCGAGGACAAAGGTGATCCGTATTTATAGCGTTTGACCAAGCAATGTAAATAGCGTTTTTCTATGGTAATTCTTTGTAAAGAGGTTGATGGTGAAATCTGCATATTTAAACATGCCACAATATACTAATACTACTTCCTCCAAAGTTCTTGTGTAATACTGGCTTGCTCAATAAGATAATGAGAGTAAGAGTCAGAAAGAAACTGCACAAAAGTTTAGGTTAAAGAAATACTAATGGCTCACTTTATCTTAATGCATTCACTGCATTAAGGTAAAAGAAGCCCCAGTGCTTGTGCTACCCCTCTTCCCTCAATCTGTCAAATACTTTGGTGGAAGCCAACATGGTGAGAGGGCTCCCCTTGCAGCTCTGGTCTAAACACACCTGAATGTGGGAACAAGAGGCTCAGGGTAGCATGTGTACAGGGATCCTGAACTGCAGGTGATGATCAGTAGAGATGGTCTGCAAGGAAGGTGGTAGACACAGGTAGAAGAACACCTCACAATCAGCAGTGGTAAGCAGTACTGATGGCATGAAAATGCCAGATAGGACCCGGAAGGCAGATCTGGAAGGCAGAATAGACAGGTTCTGGAGGAGCAGGCAGAGAGAAGAAAACTGGAAGCTGGAACCATGCTCATACACGGTTAGATGATTGGAAGAGGTGATGTGGTCAAGAGCCAGGCCAGGGTCATATATGGATAGGCTGTAGTAGCAGAAGTGTAGTCTGGAGAAAAGCCAGGTTAAACACAGAAAATCAAGCAGGAGTGAGGTCAAGCAACAAGCTGGGGGTCATGATCAGGAGAGAGTCAGAAGGATATCCAGGAACAAGCTGAGTCAGTAATGGCAGCAGGGTAACCAGGAATAAAGATCACAAATAGCTGAAGGACATCCAACGATCAGCACACATCAGGACCTCCTTTAAACAGGCAGCTTGGTGCCATTCCTGGAACTGGACATGCACCAATGCACTTACAGATGTGCCAACGTGTCTGTGCATGCTGATTACTGGTCAGAATCCATCTTGTGTGATGGCACATGAGCATTGGATGCACAAGTACTGGTTCCCTGCACAATCCCTTACCTGCAGTCTTCGTCACTGCTGGAATGTAGCTTGCTGGGTACTGTTTCAATAAATGCACTCAGCTCCAGCTGGGAGCACATATGAATGGTTGTCTCCTTTTCAGTGGTCTAGGCAAAAGAGACACCTGCAAACATGGATGCAGGGGAAGCAGTTTGGAGACCAGCTGGGTAGCCAAGAAGCTTGATTATGTTAAAGCAGTGGTTCTCAACTCTAATGCCGCGACCCCTTAATACAGTTCCTCATGTTGTGGTGACCCCCAACCATAAAATTATTTTCGTTGCTACTTCATAACTGTAATTTTGTAGTGGGAGGAATAGTGCCACGTCATTGGTGTCAGTGGGAGGAATAGTGTCCCATCACTGATGTCAATGGGAGGAATAGTGCACCATCATTGGTGTCAGTGGGAGGAATAGTGCCCCATCATTGGTGTCAGTGGGAGGAATAGTGCCCCATCATTGGTGTCAGTGGGTGGAATAGTGCCCCATCATTGGTGTCAGTGGGAGGAATAGTGCCACGTCATTGGTGTCAGTGGGAGGAATAGTGTCCCATCACTGATGTCAATGGGAGGAATAGTGCACCATCATTGGTGTCAGTGGGAGGAATAGTGCCCCATCATTGGTGTCAGTGGGAGGAATAGTGCCCCATCATTGGTGTCAGTGGGTGGAATAGTGCCCCATCATTGGTGTCAGTGGGAGGAATAGTGCCCCATCATTGGTGTCAGTGGGAGGAATAGTGCCCCATCATAGGTGTCAGTGGGAGGAATAGTGCCCCATCATTGGTGTCAGTGGGAGGAATAGTGCCCCATCATAGGTGTCAGTAGGGGGAATAGTGCCCCATCATTGGTGTCAGTGGGGGGAATAGTGCCCCCTCATTGGTATCAGTGGGAGGAATAGTGCCCCATCGTTGGTGTCAGTGGGGGGAGGAATAGTGCCCCATCGTTGGTGTCAGTGGGGGGAGGAATAGTGCTCCATCGTTGGTGTCAGTGGGGGGAGGAATAGTGCCCCATCGTTGGTGTCAGTGGGGGAGGAATAGTGCCCCATCATTGGTATTAGTGACACCAATGATGGGGCGCTATTCCTCCCACTGACACCAATGATACTTACCTTGCTGACCCCTGCTCCAGCCTGGGCTCGCTCGCTCCCTCCCTCTCCCATGGTACACACTTACCGGTCAGACGTCTTCCTTCTCCGGCCGCTCTCCTCCTCTTCACTCGCTCGATGTTCGCGGTGCCGCTCGGCTCCTCCTTTCCAAGCTCCACCTCCTCGCCGGTGATTGGCCGCCTGTGTGCCTCTCCTGAGCTACAGTTCCGGCGGCCAATCACCGACGAGGAAGGATTGATCCCGGGGGTGTGTCCAGATGACAGGGACGGCATGTCATCCCGCCCACACCTGGAGACGGATCAAGGAGCGGTGTCTCGGTTCCTAAGGCCATCGGAAATATGTGTTTTCCGATGGTCTTAGGCGACCCCTGGGAAAGTGTCGTTCGACCCCCAAAGGGGTCGCGACCCCCAGGTTGAGAACCGCTGTGTTAAAGGATAACTTCAATTTTCTCCAAAATAGCATATACAAAATATATAGCATATACAAATGCAACACAAGCCATTTTGTAATGCAATGTTATTATATCTGCAGCTGCTGTAATTTTGTTTTTAACTCAATGCAATATGACAGCTTTGAGGTGTTCTGTACACTGTTCATGTACACAACACCCCCAGAAATATAATTTCCTGTCTGTGAGTGGCTCACTGATTTTTCCAGAAGTCTGTACTAAGATACAAATTATAGACAGCCCATGCAATAGGAAATTCAGTTTTGATGAGATACTCCCCAAGCATAAATACTACTAAAGAGATGCAGACTTTACAACTTTTTTCATTAAAATAATGAGCATGCACTAGTTGATCATAGTAAACTAGTCCCTCTTGTTTAGAATCAGCATAGCTGGGAACTTACAGGAATTCACCCGGCAATTCCAGAATTTAGCTCTGGTTGCTGGGTCATTACCAAAACAGTTATATGCTCTGGAATATCTATTATGGAGAAGTCAATAAAGCACAGTGTGTGCAACGTACTTTTTCACACACACACTGTGGCCACATTTATCAGCTGCCTGCCAGGAAAGGAGAAGAATGGACACATGGGAGAATACAACAACAAACATTGCAATCGATACAGGAGATAAAAACACAAGTAGAAATTTCCCAGCAATACAAAGAATACCAGTACAATAGATAGTGATCATATTACAACAATTACCTATACAAAGGCTAATTCCAAAAGGTAAGCATCAACATAACAAGGTATACATATTATTAAGCTAGAGAGGACTCTGAATATAGACAGGATTAGCGATTGCACAACAGAGGTATCACCAATACTAGGCACTAGGCCCCATCCTAAAGGACTCCTAATAACAATGGATACAATAAAGAATGATGTGAGACAAAGTGTTTCACAAATTGCCCTATTATGCTCGGAGAAACGAATAACTGTAATTATTACATTCATATGCATATTGCTGTAGACTGCTGCCAAGGATACCAGACTTTGTTATATTTGGATGGGCAACCAATGTGAATGTAAATAAACTTCCTTTAGGGTAATGTTATGTATGTTTCACCAATCCAAGAATTGAGGGTGGGGGGGGGGTACAGCCCTCATTCATCATCTTGCAATCAGTTTTCTGGCTGTGAAGAGGGTTTCATGTAAGAAAATTTTGGTGCACTTGTCAAGGTCAAGATTTGGATAAAGTCCCAACAAACACAGAATAGGGTGTAGAGTTAGTGGAAAGCCCATGGAGTCACGTAGAAAATTCACCACCTTTGTCCAAAACCCCAGAATATCAGGACAGGCCCACAACAAGTGGTAAAAGGTATCCGGACTAAGAGTTCACATAGGACAGTTGTCACGGTGAGATCAGGCTAATCTAATCAGGTTAAAATAGGTACGATGAAGGACATATAAGGAGTAAAGCCAGAGAGTTTGGGCGATATGGCTTTACATGTTATCAGGAACCTCACTCCAGTCTTCACCAGCCATTTCTCCCACCTCGGCTTCCCAGCACAGTTTAAGCCTATAGGCCAGAGCTGAAGCGGAGGGAAGAAGTAACACACTATAAAAAGTGGATTTTAATTTTTGGGGTTCCTTATCCTTAATCACATCCATTAAGGTAGTGGACACAGGTGGTCTGTATGAAAATTAAAATTGGGCACCAGTAAATTGAGAAGAGAGAAATCATTGAGCACCAGTAAATGATATTTAGTTAAGGCTAGATCCCATATCTGCTTGTAATGATACAGGAGGTTCATGCGGTCTACAAGTGTTAGGGAACCCTGCAAACCACATGAGATGGCAATGAAAGGGTCGGATGACAACTGCGACCAGGTGGGACATATGAGAGTATGGAATCTAAGATTGTCTGTTTTATCTATATGGTACAAATGGGATAATTGGGCAACAATGTAATAAAGGTTAAAATTGGGTAAAGCAGCCCTACCAAGGTCCGTTTGGTTTTTAAGTGTACACCAGGGTAATTTGTGTCTACAGGATAGCCTCCAAGAGCTCAAAATATTTTTAAGGGTAAGTAATGCCATAGAAGGTACAATATTTTGTAAGATTACGTTTATTCTTCCCATCACTTGCAATGGCAGCCTTGCCCACACTTGTGTCTTGGCTTTAATTATAGCCTAGAGTGATTCAATGTTAGTATAAATGTAGTCTGCAGGGGATTTGGTAACAGAGAATCCCAAATATGCTATCTTACTAACCCATGTGAATGGAAGGAAAGCCTGGTTACCGGGCAGTAGAAAATTATCAATGGGTAGAATCTGGGTTTTTTCCCAATTTATTTTGAGACCAGAAAATATCTCAAACTGCTCAATAATCTGTAGGGTGGTTATCAGGGTGGAGCCTGAAACTGCTAGATTAGGTAACATGTCATCTGCATATATACTAACAGTCTTAATTAAAGAGCCCAGTCGCAATCTATGAACATAAGGGTGGGATCATAAGGCTATTGCCAGGGGTTTTGCTGCCAATGAATATGGGGAATGGGGGCAGCCCTGTCTCGTCCCCCTAAATAGAGAGAACAGGTCAAAGATCCATCTATTAGCCAGGACCCCGCAACCGGAGCTTGATACAATCATTGCACATTTTTTTTTTTAAACTAGGGCCAAAACCATAACATTTCAGACATTTCCAAAAATGGCACCACTCAACTGAATCAAATGCCCACAATCACCCTAGTGCCAATATTATCATGAGATGCCTGTAGATAAAAGAAGACGTACAGCCAAACCTCATTTGGTTCAACTTGTCCTGTGGATCACAGGAGTGCAGCTCGTTCTGCACTCCTGTGACCCATTTACAGCTGACAGAGGGCTAAAATCAGCTGTTGGCTGACATCACAGGATCCACCCAGGAGCCTGGCACGGACCTGACTCAGTCTCTCAATGAGCTGCTGAGAGCCTCAGCCAGCCATTCCCACCCCCTCCACAGCCCAGCACTTTGGTGAGCGGGGTGAGGGGGTGGCGGGGGGTTAAAGCTGACAGTTTGGGGTGGCGGGGGGAACTGACGGATCAGCAGTGTCTGATCACTCAGTTATCAGCCTTAAAGCTGGCAGGAGGACAGATTCAGCATTGGATCAAAGCTGCATAATCACCTAGGTAAGTATGATTTCAAAAAATAATAATCCCATACTTCTCTTTTAATAAGCAACAATTTAAGGTTAAGAGAAGTGGTTCAGACAGGCATAAATCCCAGTTGATCTGGGTGAATCAAGGACACTATAACTTGATTCATGCATAGGGCCAGTATCTTAGCTAGAATTTGAATGTCCACTTGTAGAAGTGAAATAGGTCGGTAAGATTCAGGTAGCACCGGGTCTTTTCCAGGTCTAGGTATGAGGACAATAAGCCCCTCTTGCATGGAAAGGGGTAAAATGGAGGCCTTAAAAATATATATTTGAATAGGGAAAAAATTTCAGGGACCAGAGTTTTCCCATAATGTGAGCAGAATTCAATGGGTAAGCCACCCGTACCCAAGGATTTCAAGTGAGAAAATCATGCCATTGCTTCAGCTATTGCATCAGTCATGAATGGTGCATCCAAAAGGGCAATTTGTTCCTCAGCCAGCCGTGGAAATTGAACTCTCTTGAAAAAAGAGGACATAAGCTCAGTATCATGGGTCACAGTGGAAGAAGATTACTTATGGGGCGCCACAGTGACTAAATGGTTAGCACTTCTGCCTGGCAGTACTAGGGTCATTGGTTTGAATCCCAACCATGGCACCACCTGCCAAGAGTGCCTGTTCTCCCTGTACCTGCATAGGTTTCCTCTGGGTACTCCAGGACTGTATTCATGTCCTGGTGTTTTGTATGTCCTATGGATCAATAAATACACACTATATCCATCTATCCTCTTGTGTGCGGCTGACCCTTCTTCCTGCTGCTAACAGAGATAGCTTACTCTTAGTAATGTCTATTAGTGTATTGATAGCCTATTGAAATATGTGCAAGGTGTAAGGTCTGAAAGCAGACACTCCAGTTAGAGCAAATGTAGCCTTTAGCAGCCCCCCTTCCCTTTAGGCTAGTAGGCCTAACTACTAATTGCCCTTTGGGGAAAAAAATATTTGCTGACAGACTGGCACCATTCCACTGCCAGAAGGCTGGTAATGAGGGCAGCTGATCAGATATTTCATTGTACCTCTTTGTCTGCAAGAATGACTGCAAGGCTTTTTTAAGGTCCAATGTGTGATTTGGAAAGTGGATACTCATCTTTATCTCTCAACTAAGACACCACCCCCCATCCTCGTTCTGGTATTTCTTTACGTGTGTCCGTTATCAGGATGTTTGTTTACTCACTTTGGATTTCTAATGTTATGTAGGAAGCACTATACATGATAGAGAGTATTTTGCATACAGCCTATCTGCATTTTATTAATTTGTGCATGGACTTGATACCATTACTTTTTGCTTTCTGGTTGATGGTTGAGAAAGATCGCTCTTCTCCCATCGCCACCCATGGTAGTTCCATGGGTTCTCCCATTACTCCTGGGAACTTGGGACCACAGTAAATAGTCAGGATCACTTCACACAGAGGAAATAGGGGGATATCTAAGGGGTAGGGGCCACAAAGGGGAGCTCACAAGAAAAAAACTAATGCTAACACAAGCCCAGAGTCTTGGTTTACTAATGTTCATTTAGAGCAATACAGTTCTGCCAGCCATTCAGGGCAGTGGAAGCGTAACTGCCTAGTAACATGGATGCAATCTAAAGGGATTTTTGCCAGTGAGAGCAGAGAAGGTATCCCAGCCATAAAGAAGATTCTTGCCAAGCAACCAAAACTTCAGGCTAGAGAGATGGTAGTGGCTGAGTGGCAGCCTGAGAAGAGGCAGAGACAGGTGAAAGAGGAGCATTTATTGAACTTCTGACATGGGGAGATGACAATAGCTGAAGAAAGGCAGATACAAGCTATGGAGGAGCATATTTCACACTCCTGACATTACCCCTATTGAACAGTGGCCACTAGACACTGCAACTATAACTCGACCGGTGGATCAAAGTGTCCCATAGCACCCAAACCTGAGCAAAGGAAATCACCAGGATCAAAACTGTAAGTGAGGAACAAGCCACCAGACTCTGTCATGTCACTACAGCGAAACCAAGGAGCACTAAAGTCCATTGATGGATGCCCAGAAGTATAGGAACCTACAGAACCCACCAAATGGAGATCAACTTTGTCACCATTATCAATGCCCACTGGAGAATAAGCCTAAAGGGCCCGGAGTGTTTGGCAATGAAAAAGTCTTAGGAATGTATGGCACTGGGAAAGTCTCCAGAGTGCCTGGCACAGTCTTACACACAGAAGAGGTAAACCTAAACACAAAAGAGTCTGTCTTATATACAGAAGAAGCAGATTAAGAATCAGAAGAAGTAGAATCAGACTCAGAAGAAGCAGACTCAGATGAAAATGTAACAATGCAGGAAAGATGGGTTTAAATTTAGGACAGACAAGCCAGGAATCTGGGGAGGCCATCTCAGAAATAGAAGGGCAGACTTGCGTTAAAGGTCTAGATAACAAGAAGAGACATGGGTGCCAACAGATCTCAAACATTAAATGCAGAATTAATAGGGAAATCTTTCATTTTGGCACCAAGTTTTAAATTGTTTTCCAGGATTACTTTTCCCCAAAATTCCAGTACTTCAATGAACTGAAACTCAGATGTTATTTTTTGGGGAATCACAGAAGCCTCGGAATCATTAGATTTATGTGCGACTATAGAAGTAGAGAGAGCATCTAAAAGCTCTACATCAGAATTGAAATCTACAAATAAGGTTTCTAAGGATATGGGCACCAGATACTGCCAGAATCTGTCATCCTCTGCCTCATTGACAGTACATGCAATCCAGTCTGCAAATCCATTTCTTTGGATAGATATTCAGGAAAGTGACTCTTAACTAGAAATTCAATAAACCTGACAGAAAATTGTTGCAGTGCTGAAATTTCACTCCAGGTGAGAAGTCAGAAATGAAGGAGCTGTTGCTCCACCAGGGGATATTTTAAGTTTTTATGTGACTGCTGGAAACTGGATGGTGAATATTTATAAAATAAACAATAAACACATTATTCTATTTTCTTTTACAATATCTTGCACACGGAAACTGGTTAGGGGTATAAAAGGTTCCCTCCCCCAGCCCAAATAAAAGAGAACAGTTCACCGGGGAGTGCAACCCGGGGGTTCAGAGATGGTATATAAGCCCTCCCCCACTTGCTCTACACCCAGCTTTAAACACATAACTCATATTGCATTGGAGTAAAAACATACAATCCAGCATCTAATCCAGGTGAGTGTTTTTTTGTTATTAGTGGACCCTCCAACAGTGAGCAGGTACAGTCAGGTCCATAAATATTGGGACATCGACACAATTCTAACATTTTTGGCTCTATACACCACATCAATGGATTTGAAATGAAACGAACAAGATGTGCTTTAATTGCAGACTGTCAGATTTAATTTGAGGGTATTTACATCCAAATCAGGTGAACGGTGTAGGAAGTACAACAGTTTGCATATGTGCCTCCCACTTGTTAAGGGACCAAAAGTAATGGGACAATTGGCTTCTCAGCTGTTCCATGGCCAGGTATGTGTTATTCCCTCATTATCCCAATTACAATGAGCAGTTAAAGCACATCTTGTTCGTTTCATTTCAAATCCATTATGGTGGTGTATAGAGCCAAAAATGTTAGAATTGTGTCGATGTCCCAATATTTATGGCCCTGACTGTAGATACCATAAGGCCTAGTTAACACTAGTGCAGGCCGTGCAGCCTGCATTTGCACGGGCAAGGTAGCCCATTCATTTGTATGGGCTGCTGTGCCCGCATTTCATGAAAGGAAAAAGTGCATGCACCTTTTCAAAAACACATCCGCAGGGAAACTGCACAGTATTTTTGACCATGCGGATTCCCTTTGGTTCCTGCACCCGTGATCGCGCTGTGTGCTGAGATGCATGGGGGTGTAATTCAAAATGAATGGCAGCCATACACATCTTGTAAGAGCAATGTGATTCACCTGCGGGAGTTTGCGGACTCGGGAACTGATGCGATTCCTGCAATCACAACCAGAACACGCAGTGTGAACGTAGCCTTAGAGAAGCATGAATTTTATTCCTAAAGAGAATGAATGCTTAACATTTACCAGCCAGGGACAATTACCAAAGGTTTCCAATAGAGCAGCCTTGGGTCAGAAAATGCAAAACTATGCTGTAGTACACCGTATATTACTAATTGGCTACTCCTAAGCTGGCCTTACACCCTTAGAGTTTATCATTCATATGGAAATTTTGAAAAATAACCAGACCTGCATTACAATATGTATGATATTTCCCAAATGAAAACGACATTCACAGTTACATTTTTGTTCTTTCAAGAAAATATTTCCATCCTGCTCCATTTGCTTTGGTCACTCATCGCTATGATCAAAAACAACCATCAAAACAACCCCACTAACCACTAGAAGGTCAAATGAAATTTAAAAAAAAAATTTTCTTGCAGAAAATTCTACTGATGTATGGTCAGCTTTAGAGGTGCCTTTGTTTTTCTCACAGTTTAACCTAACCCATATCATCGGATGACCATTGATTATAGCTGCCTCCAAGGACCAATGTCAACATAAATCAACTCTCACTGATCACTTGTATAAAAATGGTTGCTCCTCCATGCACTGTAGCAGTTTATATTTGAACAATGAAATGTCTTAAGGCAAATTTTGATCGACTAAGCACATAAGGGGAGTTGTAAAAGCATGTGAAAACGCCTTGTTCTCATACACAGTCCAATCACATTGGTGTCATGGGGCATGTTAAGACATTATTGCTCCTTGATGTAATTCTGCTGCACTTATTTGTCAGTAATTTTCTTACAGATTTATGCCAATAAACATAAGGAAAACAGACAAAGAAATATGGCTGTAGGTGATATACTATTTAAACAAATGCATTTAAAATGTTAAAGTTATTTAACACTGATACAAATCCTAAATTAAGGAAATGTCTCCCACCTGCATTACACAGTATAGCTCTTGCACTGATCCAAACTAAAGACGCTATTAGTAATCAATGTGTTCTCTCAGCCAGGAAGGTTTCCTGTGCCCCCCGCCAGCAGAATGCAATAGCGCTGCAACTGTGTTAATGGGAGAATCAAGCAATTTTCTTTCCTTCAACCCATGATGGAAGAAAAGAAAATTGATTAATCTATGACTTGCCTCAGTTTCACTGCTCATTATCTGTTTAACCAATATGGTAAGATAAGCAGATGTTTTTCCAAGAATGATGGATGAAGAGAATTTTACCTATCTCAAAAGGGCTGAGACATGTTGTGATGCAACAAGGCCAGATCTAGGGGACTGCTTGGGAGGGCTGTGCCCACCCAGATTTTAGCTTCTTCCCCCCCAGGTCTTTGAGAGTGTATCCATTGATCCATGAGTCAGTCTGATGCAGGCATTTGATGTTAGGTGACTCTCTGATGGGGACAATCCATATAAGGGGGCACTCTGACGAGGACACTGGATATAAGGGGGGACTCTGTTATGGATACTGATGTAAGGGGGTGCTCTGCTGATGGGGACACCTGATGTACAGTGCCTTGTAAAAGTATTCATAACCGGGGGAGTGTCCAAGATGGCGACCAGAGCATCAGCTTAGTTAGGAGCTTTGTTGCCCTATAGCTCAATCCGCTGCGGCAGCAGGCTCTACAGAGGCATTGAAGACCCTGTGGCCCCTGTTTAACACCTGAAGAGGGGTGCTGGGCATTTTTGTCCCCCTTCCGGGATTTTGCGGCCTACCACGACCTACAAAAACCACGGCCTTTCCTAAAATCACGGCCGGATCGGGACGCCCCCCGGCCCCCTGCTACCGAACCCGCTGCGGGGGCGGTTTGTATGTGGCTCCCTGACCTCCCCATCGGCTTCAGGGGCCACCCCAGGCAGAGACACTTATAAATAGGGCCTGGAGGCCCACCATAGTGGACATGCGGCCCCCATCAGACCTAGATGCCTACCCCATCTGCTCCCTTTCCATAAGGGGTGAATCAGAGGCTCCTGTATCCCCTCTTGCGGGATTTCATCATTACAGTCCACCTGGCCTGGCAGTCACGGACCCTCATACCTCACCTGTTGCTGGGATCCTTCTGGGGTTTGCGCCCACTCTGCCTGGGACTCCATACCCTAAGGAAAGTACAGTTACAATTTCAGCCTATATTTACCCCTCCCCTGTGATAATTTTTTCTATAATTTAATGACTATGGCAGGACGCAAGAACTGTTCCGCAGTGATGGACCTTATGTAAAAGCAACCCCGTAGGGGGCACGCACGCATAGCCAGGGAAGATGGCCATTTGATCTCCCTGCACCGCACCTCCAGAACATCTACCTCGGCATATTGGCCCTCTAAGACCCTGCGTCAATACAACCGGTTGAAGGTGCTTGTGAAATACCTGGGCTTCACCTAAAAATGCATCGTACCCCGCGCACTAAATATAAACACTGGTCCCGGCAGCAATCTCCTCCGCACAGCCACACTGGCAAGATAACCTCCAAGATAACCCTCCAGAGCCTGATAACATTATGCAGCTTACAGGGGATCCGGAGTCAGATGGCGATAGTCAGCAGCAATTCCCCTCGGGGCTGACCGGCCCCCTTGAACAAAACCCTGAAGCCTTGTAAATTGTCTTCTGATCTGGCAAGAGGCCTAAAGGAATTCGGACAGCGTGCTCTTCAACTAGAGTAACGTATGGATCTGGCAAAGACAGTCTTGGAGGGTCATGAACAGGAGGTGGACGATCTGCATGCTGAGCTGGACACTTTAAAGGATAAATTGGAAGCTGTTGAGAATAGAGCTCGCAGGGATACCCTCCGCATCCACGGGGTTCCTGGGGTAATTACTAATTTACAGGGCACTGCTACTGCTCTATTCCAGGAACTGGCTCCTTAGATCCCCTTGGAGCGACTGGAATTCGACCGTATCCACAGAGCTTTAGCTCCTAAACCCACGGAGGGTCCTCCCAGGCCCTCATTAAATTAAATTATATAATTAAATTCCACTTTTACCGCACTAAAGAGCATCTACTACAGGCGGCTTGGAATTGTCCGGTCCTGAAATTTCAGGGTAACTCCATTCAGCTGTTTTCAGATTTGTCTCCAGTCATGACTGCGAAACGTCGTACCCTGAGACCCTACCTTCAGATTCTACAATCAGCTGACATCAAATATAGATGGGGTTTCCCTTTCAAGCTCTCTTTCTTCTTTCAAGGTCATCAGTTCCAAGCTTCTTCACCTGCGGATCTTCGCCGTCACTTTTAGGAACTGAAACTGGAATTGCCACACTCCCAGACTGAGGAGGCTACAGTTTCTACACGCCCGTGGAGTTCCCAACGTAAATCATCTCCTCCAAGCCAGAGTAGCTCTTAAGCTCTTCCATCTTTACAGGCCCAGCGTTTCCAGGAAGTTTCTGCAAGTTGACATTTTGGGTCCAGTTGGGTATTCACATTTGTTTTTTACTTTCTGAGATGCGGGCGACACTGCCCACAGGTGTTCCTATGCAGATATGTAATGTAGCACTTTCTCCGCTGAGGCCTATGCCTTAATAGCCATGTTAGCTCTGTTTAGATGTTTCTATTTATGTTATTGTTGATGGGCGGAACTGGCGGTGGATCTCAGGCCGTAGGTGTGACTCTGTTTACTGGGCTGGCACGTGGGCGGACTCACTACTCTGTTTATCTTGGAGCTTCTCCATCTTTGAGGTTCTGTCCGATTGTGATTCCTATGGCCTTACTAGCCACTCATAGATCACTTGTTAGTGGGTTTATTAGCCTAAGTTGTTTGCTTAGTATTTTCCTGTTTTCACTAAGCTGAGTAGTTCCGATAGTTTATTGTGTCCCCCTCCGAGCTGGTTAGTGGACCAGATTGGTAACAATTACAAAATACAGGTGTGTGTACTTGCGAGCCAAACAAAAAAATAACTCCCTACTTTCGTTAAAGGAGATTCAGGCGGAACTACTGCGCAAATCCCAAGAATACTTTCAGCTAAACTCGGGTTCTGTCTCTTCTTCGGTGACGCTGTGGGAGGCTTACAAGGCTGTTCTTAGGGGCCATATTATTCAGATAGCTTTGAGGCGGAAGAGGGATAGACAACATAAACAGTGTCAGCTGGAATCAAAGCTAGCTTCCGCGTTGGCTCAATTTAAGCAGGTACCGACCCCATCGAACCGTAGGTTACTAGATCAGGCCCGCCTGGAACTGGATCTCTGTTTGACTGATGAGGCTGAGCGTTCTTTGCGCTGGACACACCAGAAGTGGTATAGTAAAGCAAATAAACCAGATTCTATGTTAGCATGTAGATTGCGCTCTTTTACGCACCATCCTAAACCGATTTCTCTACGCACAAAAAAAGAGGAGAAACAAAAAACCAAATCTGACATATTCCACGCAAAACTCCAAAAAATGGACTGGCCATAATTATTAGCACCCTCAATTTAATATTTGGCAGCACATCCCTTGGAAAATAAATACATAAAATCACTTGCTTCCTGTAACCATCAATGAGCTTCCTACATCTCTCTACTGGAATGTTGGACCATTCTTCTTTCGCCAACTGCTCCAGGTCTCTCAGACTGGAATGGTCCCTTTTCCCAACTGCTGTTTTGAGATCTCTTCACAGCTGCTCAGGGGCCATATTTAATATTGATTTGACCCTGAGCAAACATTATCTTGGGCCCCTCCAATGCAATTTTGCTCTGCACTTGCTCTGAGATATACAATAAATAGCAGCTAGATTCAAAATCAGTTTACTGCAGCAGATCAGGCAGCAATTGTGACTGGTTGCTGGAGGTTACAGAATATCACTACTGCTCACTGACTGGTTGTTAGAGGTCACAGCACAAATTACGCCTCACTGATTATTTGCTAGAGGTTACAGCACATGATTTCTGCATGCTGATTGGTTGCTAGAGGTAATGCACAATATTACGGCTTACTGGTTTCTAGAGGTTACTGCACATCATTACCCCTCACTGATTGGCTGCTAGAGGTTACTGCTCATCATTAATAAAACCAACATGCTTAACCTCCCTGGCGGTCTGATTATGTCAATATTTTTGAATGTCAAAGCGGTACATTGTTTTGCATTGAAATTTGTTTTATATTGTAGGCCTGTAATTCTTAGGAATAACTCACTTAAATCTGTCCAAACAAGTCTAGTAAACATCCCGGGTATGATAAAGCTTGAAAAACAAAATCATAAATTATTATATAATAAATACAGTTGTGTCCAAAATTATTCAACCCCCACTGAAATTGAGTGTTTTGGCCAGTTTGACATTGCTTTTGATCATTCAGTCATCTTGCTTACATTTACATTAAAGAGGCACTTGTAGGTCAGACAAATATAACATAACAGTTATAATGAAATAACCACAAATGTCTTTTCTGTGCTCACAGCATTATCAGTTTTATTCAACCCCCAAGTGACATTCAATCTTAGTACTTAGTACAGCATCCTTTTACAGTTATAACAGCTTTTAAACGTGAAGCATAGCTTGACACAAGTGTCTTGCAGCGATCTACGGGTATCTTCGCCCATTCTTCATGGGCAAAGGCCTCCAGTTCAGTCACATTCTTAGGCTTGCGCACTGCAACTGCTTTCTTTAAGTCCCACCAGAGGTTCTCAATCGGATTTAAGTCTGGTGACTGCGATGGCCACTCCAAAATGTTCCAGCCTTTCCTCTGCAACCATGCTCTAGTGGACTTGGAGGTATGCTTGGGATCATTGTCCTGTTGAAAGGTCCAACGTCTCCCAAGCCTCAGGTGTGTGACGGACTGCATCACGTTTCCATCCAATATCTCCTGGTACTGAAGAGAATTCATGGTACCTTGCACACGCTGAAGCTTCCCTGTACCTGCAGAAGCAAAACAGCCCCAAAGCATGATTGACCCTCCACCATGCTTCACAGTAGGCAAGGTGTTCTTTTCATCATAGGCCTTGTTCTTCCTCCTCCAAACATAGCGTTGATCCATGGGCCCAAACAGTTCTAATTTTGTTTCATCAGTCCACAGAACACTATCCCACAACTTTTGTGGTTTGTCCACATGGCTTTTGGCATACTGCAGTCGACTCTTCTTATTCTTTGGAGACAGCAAGGGGGTACGCCTGGGAGTTCTGGCACGGAGGCCTTCATTACGCAGTGTGCGTCTTATTGTCTGGGCTGAAACTTCTGTACCCACATCTGACAAATCTTTTCTCAGTTCCTCAGCAGTCACACGGGGACTTCTCTCCACTCTACGCTTCAGGTAGCGCACAGCAGTCGAAGTCAGCATCTTCTTTCTGCCACGACCAGGTAGCGTTTCAACAGTGCCCTTTGCCTTGAATTTGCGAATGATGCTTCCTAAGGTGTCTCTTGGTATGTTTAACATCTTTGCAATCTTCTTATAGCCATTGCCCTTCCTGTGAAGAGAAATCACCTCTTCTCTTGTCTTCCTGGACCATTCTCTTGCCTTCACCATGTTTGTAACCACACCAGTAAATGTCTAGAAGGAGCTGAGTATCACAGTCATTTTAAAGCTGCCTAATTGGTGCTTATTATGCTTGATTGCTGCTCGGTGACATCCACAGGTGTTTTCAATACCTGATGGAAAGCACCTGTATGAACCTCTGTTCTTCAGAGTGGTAGTCTTTAAGGGGTTGAATAATTGTGGCAATGAAGAAACCACATAAGAACCATTTACTACTGTATTACATAAACAATTGATGTCATTTTAGTTGCATTTGGGTAGTTACAACGTCCTTGTAGGATTTGATTCTGAATACAATTCCAAATGTACACTATAGTCCCTAAACCCCTTTACAGCATTGGGGGTTGAATAATTTTGGACACAACTGTAATTGTAAAAAATAATAATATAATAATAATACATTCAATTCAATAATGTAATCAAACGAAAAACACTGAAAGTTGTCCAAGGGTGCAATATTACTAGACACTGCATGTTGGTTTAGTAAACATCCCGTGTATGAAAAACTTTGAAACATGGGACTACACAAAGTCCAACATCACAATCAGGACAATGGAACCTGGTTTCCTTTCTGATTTTCTTTCCACTGTCATCTCGCTTCAAGCAACAAACCACGCACATCCTTGTAGATGCTGACTTTTTCTCGGTTGGTGGGATGTAGCCCATGAAGTGACGACCAGTCAGGCGTTCTGGGTTGACAATGCCAACAGCACGACGTCTAGCTCTATTCACAGCCATTGATGGTGTTTGGTGGTTCAAAAAAATATTTTCGGGAACTTTCTAAATGAAGTCAAAATGAGTCACAGGCTTGTCACTTTTTTTTTTTAGCAGAATGTAGGTATTCCACAAGCATTGCTCAAGAAGATGCCTGAAGATCTTCTTGTAGTACTTCTTTTGCTGTTTCCTCATTGCTGGGTATAATGCCATTGCTTGGTCGGCTCTGTTGACACCTCCCATGGGGTTATTGTAGTCCATCACTACTTGTGGCTTCATCTTTCCCACCTTTTGTGCGTACCATAACAGCGAAGGTATTATGAATTGTTCTCATTAGGCACACATCTTTCTGGTCATGCCATCGCAGTGCCATCATTTTGCCTTTCTGCCAAGCACCCATTTCTCCAGTCTTCAGCTTCTTATTTCCAAACATTGGCGGCGTATAGCACCGGTTAACCCAAACGGTTCTATAGGCATCTGTTTTGTTTTGAAGAAGAAACTCATAAAGTTCAGGAGACATATAAAAGTTGTCATTAATTATGCAATAGCCCTGATTTAGCAATGGCTCAGTGAATGATAGAACGGAAGATGTTGCCATTCCATAGTTGCTGTATTTTGGATTTAATTTTTTTCCTTTTCCAGTGTATATTATTATTATTATACCGGATTTATATAGCGTCAACGGTTTGCTCAACGCTTTTTATTATAGTGGGAGACAACACAGTAACAATACAGTTCAATACAAGAGGGAATTGAGGGCCCTACTCCTTGGAGCTTACAATCTAGGAGGGAGTGGTGAATGGTACAATAGGTAATAACTGTGGGGGATGGAGTGGTTGGAAGAGTAGAGGATTCCAGTATTAGCAGAGGGCGGGATAGGCTTCCCTGAAAAGATAGGTTTCCAGTGATCGCCTAAAGGTAAGTAGAGTAGGTGATAGTCTGATAGATTGGGGTAGGGAGTTCCAGAGGATGGGTGACGCCCTGGAGAAGTCTTGGAGACGAGCATGGGAGGAGATAAGGGAGTTAGAGAGTAGGAGGTCTTGCGAGGAGCGGAGTGTATGGTTTGGGTGATATTTAGAGATAAGATCAGGTATGTAAATTGGGGCAGTGTTGTGGATGGCTTTATATCTCATAGTTAGTATTTTGAATTTTATCCGTTGGGCAACTGGGAGCCAGTGGAGGGATTGGCAGAGAGGGGTGGCAGATACAGAATGGTTAGTGAGGTGGATGAGTCTGGCAGCAGCATTCATGATAGACTGGAGGGCGGATAGCCTGCGATGAGGTAGGCCAATGAGGAGGGAGTTACAATAGTCGAGGCGTGATGTGACAAGGGAGTATATAAGTTGCTTAGTGGTTTCCGGGGTTAGGAATGGTCATATCTTGGAGATGTTGCGGAGGTGAAGTCTACATGATTTTGTCAGCGATTGGATCTGGGGCTGGAAGGACAGATGGGAGTCTAGGATTACACCTAGTACCCTGGCATGAGGGGATGGACTGATGATTGTGTTATCGATATTTATGGTGAAGTCAGTGGAGGTGGCACGGGCTGGGGGGAATACTAGGAGCTCAGTTTTGTAAAGGTTGAGTTTGAGGAAGTGGAGTGACATCCAAGCCGATATGTCACTTAGTAGGCTAACGATGCGGGTGGAGACTGAAGGGGTGAGGTGAGGGGTAGACAGATAGATTTGCGTGTCATCAGCATAGAGATGGTAATTGAAGCCGTGGGAGTTTATCAAGTGACCAAGGGAGGAGGTGTAGATGGAGAAGAGAAGGGGTCCAAGGACAGAACCTTGAGGGACCCCTACAGAGAGAGGGAGTGAAGAGGAGGTGGCAGCGTTATAGGTAACACTGAAGGAGCTCTGCGATAGATAGGAGGAGAATCAGGAGTGAGCGGAGTCTCTGAGGCCAAGAGAGTGTAGTTTTTTGAGGAAGAGGGGATGGTCAACCGTGTCAAAAGCAGTGAAGAGGTCAAGTAGTAGGAGTATTGAATAGTGGCCATTGGTTTTAGCAGTAAGTAGATCATTAGACAGTTTTAGTAGGACAGTTTCAGTGGAGTGTAGAGGGCGAAAGCCAGACTGTAAAGGGTCGAGAAGGTTGTTGTCAGTGAGGTGGGAGCTCAGACGATTGTAGACTATGCATTCTAGGAGTTTAGAGGTAAATGGCAGCAGGGAGATGGGGCTTAGGTTGTTCAGGTTGGTGGGGTCTAGGGAGGGTGTATATGAGTGAATTCCAAATGTAGCCAGTTGACAATTCGCATAGCATGTAGGATTTTACACCAAACCACGCTCTCTTTGATGCGATGTATTGTACCCAGCTGAGTCTTCCCTTGTAGGCCATTAAACTTTCATCTATGCTGATATCTCTTTCTGGAGTCATTTGAGATACTTACCAAATTTTCTTTAGTTTTGGTGCAGGATGAGTAGTTTCATCAAATTCTCCGTTGTTTTCGAAATGTAAAAATTTCATGATCAGGGAAAATCTGTATTCTGACATGACTGTGCCAAAGAATAGAGTGGCAAGTACATTTTTTTTTTTAACAACAACGGAGTGCTTTATTGACCAAACAGACAATACAACATTGGTACAAAAACAACATGATGCAATATAAAACAAGATCCAGAGCAGAATGAAATATAGAAAAACAATAGAAACCGTTCATCCAAATAATGTAAAAGGAAATAACAAAATCAATTAGAATGTCACACATGAGCAGTGTATAGAACACATACAACAACCAAAAGCAATGGCAAATCCCAAAAAAAGGAGAGAAAGAAAAGAAAAAAAGGGGGGGGGGAGTGTGAGGGAGAAAAAAAGAGGGGAAAAGGAAAAGGGGGGGAGGGGGGACACAGAGGAAGAGGAGAAAAGCCACTACCCAGCTAACTATGGAACCCACACCTTGTCATACTTCCAAGGACAACCCCGATTAATGTACGTAAGTCTATACATGGGTAAAACGGCGTCTACCCGCGCCTCCCAAGCCAATAATTCCAGAGGGGCCAGGGAAGTCCACTTGTTCAAGATCTCTTTTTTAGCAAAAAACAGAAGGTAACATATAAGAAGCTTAGCGTGATGGGACTGCCGTTCTTCCTCATGAATGCCCAATAGGGCCAACTCCGGCGAGAGAGGTAATATCAAGTACAACCTGAGGTTAATCTCAGCAAAAATCTCAGACCAATAGGCCAAAATTATGGGGCATGACCAAAACATATGAAAAAAGGACCCCGACTGCACACAACAATAGGGACAAACAGGGTCCCGGGCAGGGTAAATTGTGCGAAGCCTCTGAGGGGTATAATAGACTCGATGAAGGAATTTGACTTGAATCATTTTATCTCTTGAAGAGATGACCAACTTAGGACCCCTTTCCAGACAGTCCTCCCAGTCCTCTCTGTCCAAGGTCGGAATATCAATCTGCCAGCGGTACCACATACGCTCAAGCTTAGGAGATTGAACATGAAGAAGCGCCCCATATAGAGCCGAAAGAGGCTTCGCCAAATCTGGCAAAGATACCAGTTCCTCAACTGGATCAGTCTGGAGGAAGGGAGGCGTCCAACCGAATTGAGCCCTCGCAGCATGTCTCAGTTGGAGGTACCTAAAAAAACATGTGAGGCAGCATTCTAAAAGTAATGGAAAGGGTAGAAGGGCCCCCTGTGGCATTATTTCAGCCAAGGTCTTAACCCCATATCTTGCCCAAATTAGAGGGTCAGGAATGGTACAGAATTGAGGAAGAGAAGGGTTACCCCAGAGTGGTTGAGCTGGAGACCACTGACCAGGCGACATAAAATGACGTCGAGCCACCACCCAAAGCATACACGTAATATGCATAGGCTTGGGCACCCTATCATACAGTATGCCCTCTGTTCCCTATAAATAAAATTACGTAGATCTGCCAGGGAGCCCAAGGAAGCAGCCTCCAAACACACCACCGCGTTAGATCTAGAACTCATGCACCACCAATGAACAGATACCAATATTGCCACACAATAATATATTTGAAAATTGGGCAGTGCCAGCCCCCCCTAGTCTAGGAGGAACCAAAAGAGTGGATTTCGCCAGCGGAGGAAGAGAACCATGCCAAATAAATGAACTAACACACTTATCGAGATCGGCAAAAAAGGAAGGGGGGAATCCAAACAGGGCAAATCGAAAAGCCATTATTGAATTTAGGTAGATAAATCATTTTGAGGAGGTTACTATGGCCAAGTAAATTAAGGGGAAGTAGACTATTGAGCTCTGAGTGCCAAGAGGATAAAGGTTACAGGCCAGGTACCCAGAAAGATTCCTAGTCACCTGAATGGCAAGGTACCGAAATTTGTCAACCCAACGCAACGGTGAAAAGCACGCAGATTCAGAGGCACGGGCATCAAGAGGGAAAAGAATCAATTTAGACCAGTTGATCTGAATACTGGAGAAAGATCCATAATGATCAAATATACGAAGCGATGCCAAAAGAGACTGACCAGCATCATTAAGGTATAATAAAGCACAATCAGCGTACAGGGATATTTTCTCTTCTGAGGGCCACAACCGCAACCCCCCAACCTCCGAAGGCTCCCTAATCAATACTGCTAAGGGCTCCAAGGCCAGAGCAAACAGACCTGGAAATAGTAGACAGCCCTGACGCGTGCCCTTTCGGTGAAGCAGAAAGGATTCCAACAGTCTGTCATTGGTACGGACACGCGCCCTGGGTGATCTAGGCAAGTCATTTATTAGTTGTCCAATACCACTTCTGCAGGGGTTTCCCCACCACTTCCTGAAGTATTATTAGGCCCAGATATTTCCAAATATCATCTTTGGTCACTGGTTCCCACTTTCTGCTTCTTGGAAACTTCCGATGCAGAGTAGTCAATTGTTGCTCTTGGTACCGGTTTGTCTCAGTAACAATTTTTTCAATAACTTCATCTGTCAGAAATAATTGTAAGTATGCCAAAGGGTTGTCATGTTCAGTTTTTCATACCAGATGCTCTAGTAAATAAGAATGTTGGGGGCGTCACCCAATATGTACCACAGTCAAAAGAGCAACAAGTTCGCACATCACTGAGCTCAGTCGCAGAATCATCGCTGTTGTCACTTTCAGTGTCTGATGACGAATTTCCCCACGAAACACTATCGCTCAACTCTGCAAGTGATTCTAATTCACTATCACTGTTTTCTAGCTGGTTTAAAACCGCTTTTGACCGAAAGGGACACTTTTTGGATGCCATGGACGTTTCTCAGTTTCCAGGCAGAAAGAACAGTAAATGTGCAGGCAGGGCACAGGACAAAGCACTAGGGACAAAGCTGAGGTGAAATGGTTTGATACAGTAATGTAATCCTAACAGATTACAATGTATTGTGTGCATGTCATGTTTGGTTTACTTTTTTTAATTTTCCGCCGATTCCGCCCCCCTGAGTTGGGGCGCTCGCAGGGAAGGGAACCCGAAAGACGGATGCCGGCATTGGCCGGAGGACACAGTGGGAGGACATTGGGGGATCGCAGGGACAAGGTAATATACACTACAGTGTAATCCCGAGTGTGGCTTGAGGTTACCGCTTTTGGTACTGAAAATTAACCCTGAGCCACACTCGGGATTACCGCTAGGGAGGTTAATGCTGCGCTGATAATGTGAAAATGTGCATTAACCAGTTGCCTACAGGGCACCTATACCCCCTTCCTGTCCAGGCAAAATTTCAGCTTTCATTGCGCGGTCATGCAACATATGTACCCATATGAAATTTTTATCATTTTTTTTGAGACGGATAGAGTTTTCTTTTGGTGGTATTTAAGCACCTCTGGGTTTTTTTATTTTGCTAAACAAACCAAAAACAACTGAAAAATTTGAAAAAAAAGTTTTTTCCTAGTTTCTGTTATAAAATTTTCTAAATAAGTGATTTTTCTCCTTCACTGATGTGCATTAATGAGGCTGCAGTGATGGGCACTGATAGGCGGTACTGATGGGCACTGATGAGGAGGCACTGGTAGGTGGCACTGGCGGGCACTGTTAGGGGGCACTGATAGGCGGCACTGAGGGGCACTGATAGGCAGCACTGACTGGCACTGATAGGCGGCACTGACTGGCACTGATTGAAAGCACTGATTGAAAGCACTGATAGGTGGCACTGACTGGCATTGATAGGTGGCACTGACTGGCACTGATAGGTCACACTGAAAGGCAGCTCAGATGGGCACTGATATGGGTCTTGATGTGCACTGGTAGGCACTGATATGTGGCACTGATGTGCACTGGCAGGTGGCATTGATGATTACTGACAGCTGGCATTGATGGACACTGACAGGTGGCCCTGATGGGGCTACACTGATCATCAGGGCACACTGATCATCAGTGCCCTGATGATCAGTGTACATGTCCCCTCTAAGGAATGCCGATTACCGGCTCTCCTCTCCTCACGAGCTGTCAGCATGACAGCTCAGGAATAGAGAAATGCTGATAGCCGGCATTTCCTTATTTACATGCGATCATCTGTGATTGGACACAGCTGATTACGCCAAAGCCAACGTCTTCGGCTCTTTCCTTTGATCGTGATCCGCTGTGTCTGAGGGGCACCGTGCACCACCGATCGCTGCACTGTGTGTCCCCCGGAGCCGCGCACACGCAGTTAGAGTGGGAGGACGTCATATGACACCCTCCCAGAACAAGAGAACCGCCTTGCGCCCATCATTTCCTTATATGGCGGGCGGGAGGCAGTTAAAGTAATTAATATAAAAATGTCCACAAATAAAAAGCAATACAATAAGAACTAAATAAAAAAACAGATGTGAATAATAATACAGTGCATACAACATGGTATATAAATGCTAAATATCACAATGTCCATATAAATAAGTTAATGTGGTTAGAGCTATAACAGTGAATGTGACAACAGATTTTCTATCGAATATCCCTCAAAATTCCATAGGATTTCTTGCGTGCTCATAAAACCATCCCAGTCTCTTTAAGTGCTGCATTTATTCAGGCTGTGCCACCTTAGTGCTCACAGAACTCTCACCTTTAATAAATTTGAATGTGCTTATACAGGTTAATATAATGGAATTTCTTCACTCTCTTGATCCTCCACCACTTTCTGACCACTAGGGGCCCTCCTTCCTTCCTCCAGGTCTCTCGACCCAAATACAAGACCAGTCCCTTAGGATCAAATATTCTTCACTCATGTAAGGGAAACAGAGGGATCTCCAATAGTGCAGTATGTTCCAATAAATTAATTTTAGTAAAAGTATTGCACTTATATGTTTAAACTTATAAAAACGCCATTAAAATCACATATGAAGTAAACTACCACAGGCCGCGCTTCCATGTACGTCCCTTTCAGTTCACGTCTGCCTCCGGCCACACTCTCTGGGAGGAGGGGAGAAAGGAAGGAGGGCCCTTAGTGGTCAGAAACTGGTGGAGGATCAAGAGCATAAAGGAATTCCAGTGTATATTAACCCGTACACTGGGGCACTGAGGTGGCACAACCTGAATGAATGCAGCACTTAAAGAGACAGTGATGGTTTTATGAGAAAGCAAGAAATCTTATGGAATTTTGAAGGATATTAGATAAAAAAAACCTCTTTCATATTCACTGTTATAGCTCTAACCGCATGGACTTATTTATACCTATTAATGGGCGGCACAGTGGCTAATTGGTTAGCACGTCTGCCTGGCAGTACTAGGGTCGCCTGTTCAAATCCCAAACACGGCATCACCTGCCTGGAGTTTGCATGTTCTCCCTGTGTCTGCGTGGGTTTTCTCCGGGTACTCCGGTTTCCTCCCACACTCCAAAGACATGCTGGTAAGTTAATTGGCTCCTGTCTAAGTTGGCCCTAGTATGTGTGTGTATGAAAGTGAGTTAGGGACCTTAGATTGTACACCCCTTGAGGGTTAGGGACTGATGTGAATGTATAATATATATGTAAAGCGCTGCGTAAATTGATGGTGCTATATAAGTACCTGAAATAATAATAAAATATACAGACATTGTGATATTTAGCATTTATATATCACGTAATATGCACTGTATTATTCACATCTGTTTTTTTTATTTAGTTCTTATTGTATCGTTTTTCATTTGTGGACATTTTTTAGATTGATTACTTTAATGCAAGTTTTTAACATTAACAGCACAGCATTAAGCATATTGGTTTTATTCACGATTATATTGTGGGAACACAACGTTTGATGCTAGCCGCAGCTCACACTACATTATATAGCACATGTTCTGTATTGTGGCACACTTAACTGAAGGTAGCGCAGGAGTAATTTTTTACCTTTATATGACTGCAGATCATTACTGCTCACTGATTGGTTGCTAGAGGTTACTGCACATAACTACTGCTAACTAATTGGTTACTAGAAGTTACTGCACATCATTATTGTTCACTGATTGGTTGCTATAGATTACAGCAAAATCACTACTGTTCACTGATTGACTGCTGGAGGTTACTGCACATTATTACCACTCACTGACTGGTTGCTATTGGTTACTGTGCATCATTACCACTTATTGATTTCTAGAGGTTACAGGACGTCATTACAGCTCACTGATTGGTTGCTAGAGGTTACAGCACATCATCTCACTGCCTGCACACCATGGACTGGGAAGGTGAGGAAACCCACCAATAGACAGAAACTAGAGGTCCTAGGACTCCTGGGATTAGTAATGGTTCTGTGAGGAGGGTGTGATTAGTGGCAGTGCTGGGGGATGGGATTCATGGCAGTGCTGGCAGGATGGGATGAGTGACAGTACTGGTGGGGGATGGGATCAGTGGCAGTGCTTGGGGGGATGGGATCAGTGGCAATGCTGGGAGGTGACATGTCTACACCTTCTACACTGACTACCAATTTCAGGGGTGATTTACACTGATGGCCAATGTAGGGGGGAATTACACTGACTACCAGTGTAAGGGAAATTTACACTGACCACCAAATGTAATGGGGAATTTGCACTGACCACCAATGTAATGGTGAATTTGCACTGGCCACCAATGTAATGAAGAATTTACACTTGCCACCAATGTAACAGAGAATTTACACAGGCCACCATTTAAAGGGGCTTCTACATGGATCACCAATGTAAAGGAGGATTCGACACTGACCACAAATTCAAGTTGGGATTTTTTACTGACTACCAATATAAAGAGGAGTAGAGTAATAGAAATCCAACAAACCCAACAGTCATGACATGCATGCTGCTGATTCTGTGTAATTGAATCACTAATTGAAAGGGGCATGTTCAAAATAATAGCAGTGTGGAGTTCTATTAGTGAGGTCATTCGTTCTTTGAAAAACAGGTGGCAATTATTGCCCTTATTTAAGGAAGGAAGGCAGCAAATGTTGTACATGCTGGTTTCAGTGCATTTCTCTCTGAAATTCTGAGGAAAATGGGTCGTTCCAGACATTGTTCAGAAGAACAGCGTACCTTGATTAAAAAGTTGATTGGAGAGGGGAAAACATATAAAGCAGTGTAGAAAATGATAGGCTGCTCAGCTAAAATGATTGCAAATGCTTTAAAATGGCAACCAAAACCTGAAAGACGTGGAAGAAAGCAAAAAACTACCATTCAAATGGATAGAAGAATAACCAAAATGGCAAGGACTCAGCCAACAATCAGCTCCAAGAAGATCAAAGAAGGTCTAAAGTTACCTGTGAGTACTGTTACAATTAAAAGATGCCTATGTGAAGCCAAGCTATCTGCAAGAAGCCACTGCAAAGTCCCACTGTTGAAAAAAAGACATGTGCTGAAGAGGTTTCAATTTGCCAAAGAGCACATTGACTGGCCTAAAGAGAAATGGCGCAACATTTTGTGGACTGATGAAAGTAAGATTGTTCTTTTTGGGTCTAGTGGCCGGAGACAGTTTGTCAGACGACCCTCAAACACTGAATTCAAGCCACAGTACACTGTGAAGACAGTGAAGCATGGTTGCGCAAGCATCATGATATGGGGATGTTTCTCATACTACGGTGTTGGGCCTATTTATCGCATACCAGGGATCATGGATCAGTTTGAATACATCAGAATACTTGAAGAGGTCATGCTGCCTTATGCTGAAGAGGAAATGCCCTTGAAATGGGTGTTCCAACAAGACAATGACCCCAAACACACCAGTAAACGTGCAACATCTTGGTTCCAGACCAACAAGATTGACGTTATGGAGTGGCCAGCCCAATCCCCGGATCTTAATCCAATAGAAAACTTGTGGGGTGACATCAAAAATGCAGTTTCTGAGGCAAAACCAAGAAATAGAGAAGAACTGTGGAATGTAGTCCAATCATCCTGGGCTGGAATACCTGTTCACAGGTGCCAGAAGTTGGTTGACTCCATGCAACACAGATGTACAGCAGTTCTCAGAAACAGTGCTTATACAACTAAATATTAATTAAGTGATTCAAAGGAAAGCAAAATCTTCAAACATTTTTCAGTTTATATAGTGAATGTTTGAGTTTGTAAAGAAGAATACAAACACTGCTATTTTTTTTGAACAGTCTAATATTCACTTTTTTTCAATTTGCTTAGAGGAACAACACAAATTTGATATATTTTTCTTCATGTTTTGATTTGGAATAGAATGTGTAGTGTTCCCAATGCATTTGTGTGTATGGAAATAAAAGCTATTAGAAGGATTTTGAGCTTTATTCACTTTTTTCAACACACTGCTATTATTTTGAACACAACTGTACATACTGTATTATTACCATATTGCTGCCACCTTTTACATTTAAATGCCACCACTATTTGCATATGAATGCCATTTATTTACATGTGAATGCTGACACAGTCTGCACAGCTGCACATGGCAAGAGGGCAGAGCTGGGCAGCATAAGTAACAGCACTTCACACTGAGATATTGGGACACAGCACAGGATGAAGACTATAAAGGAAAAGCGAATTTAAATTGGGACAGCTGACAAGTTTGGGCCACCTGCTTTGAGCTCCAGAACAATGACTGAGCCCAGGGCAGCTGCCCCTTTTACCCCTCCTTAACCGCTTGCCTATTGCCCTATAGCAGATGTACTGTTACAGGGTGGCTTCGCTTGGCAAAATCCCGTAAATATAAGTGATTTTGCGGTTCTGGGTAGTGGGCACATGTGCAGCCTTACCCGTGCTGCTGTTAGCTCCTGAGGATGTCAATCACTGGGTCCCAGCTGTCGATTTTCGGCCAGGACTTGGTAATTATTGGCAAAGCTGAGAGGGAAGAGACCTGTGTGTAAACAACACAAATCTCTCTCCTGTCAGCATGAGCGTGCTGCTTTCTATCTCTCTGCATAGCAGAGAGATAGAAAGCAGTATGTCTGCTTAGTAAAACACAACACAGTACACAATAAAAACACTCCTTAACACACAGTTAACCCTTTTATCGCCCCAGATGTTAACTCCTTCCTGCCCAGTGTCATTAGTGTCATTAGTACAGTGCCAGTGCTTTTTATTAGCTCTGATTACTGTATTAGTGTCACTGGAGATGTCAGTGGCAGTTAGTCAGTTCCCCCCCAGTGTCAGATTGCCCGCCGCATTCCCACAGTCCTGCTATAAGTCGCTGATTGCCACCATTACTATTAATTACCAATTAATATACACTTATTTTGTTTTAGCAAAACCATGTAGCAGAACATAAACCTAAATTTATGATGAAATTCTATTTTTTTTAATTTTTTATTGGATATGTTTTATAGCAAAAAGTCAAAAAGATTGTTTTTTTTTCAAAATTGTCAGTATTTTTTTGTTTATATCACACAAAATAAAAGACACAGAGGTGATCAAATACCTTCAAAAGACAGCTCTATTTGTGGGGAAAAAATGACATAAATTTCATTTATGTACAGCGTTGCATAACCTTGCAATTGTTAGTCAAAGTAATGCAATGCCATATTGCAAAAAATGGCCTGGTCAGGAAGAGGGGGTAAATCTTCTGGAGGGCAAGTGGTCAGCCTTGAGGTGTTCTATGGAATTTAGATCTGGACTCATTGCTGGCAAGTTCAGTACTGTCCAGTGCTTTGTCTTAAACCATTTCTGGGTGCTTTTTGATGTGTGCTTTGGGTCATTGTCCTGCTGTAAGACCCATGACTTCTGATGGAGACCCAACTTTCTGACACTGGGTGTTATGCTTCCTTGCACATCAATCTGGTGTCAGGTTTTACCTTCTGTTCAAGTTGCATGGTTTCCTTCCTATCCACCCTGAACCTAGATAAATTAGAAAGGTGCCAATAATTTTATCCAATCCATTTTTGGAGTTTTGCATGGAATGTGTCAGATTTGGCTTTTTGTTTGTCCACTTTTTTGTGTAATACCAATACAAACAAAATAAATAAACATGAGAATGCCTAAACACTTGTAATTTCAATAATTTTCTGGGCGAAGTGGTGCATGTTTTTTGACAGAAATGCAGGGGTGCCAATATTTTTGGTCATGACTGTATAGACAAAATAGCTATATCTAGGTTAGTGTCAAGGTCAAAGTGAAAGGTTAGGGTCAATGAGTACAAACAAAAAAATACTATACAAATATCTAATATTGCTGTGAATGTCTGGAGTGGCAGAATTTATTTTTGGGCTTTTTTTGGTGGTGGGTCATGTTAATGAAAAGAAATATAGCGCTAAATTAAACAAATTATACATTTTGTAGATTTACAGAAAATGGTTATAAACTGGAGGAAATGAATACAGTTAGAGAGGAAATAGGTAATCTAAATAGGGAACATATACTGGAGGGGAAGAAAAATTAAGAAACTAAGGTGCAAGACACTGCCTTTATTACAGGGTTTAGTAAACAATACAAAGAGTTAGAAAAGTGTTTCAGGAAGCATTGGCCTATCTTTTGTAAAGAGCCTGTATTAAGAACTATACTCCCAAATAAACCGTCTTTTATCTATAGATGGGCCCCAGGTTTAAGAACCAAACTGGTCCATAACATTCCGGACCCCCCAAGAAGAAGCTTTTTTTTATTCAGGAGGGGGTTTTTTTTCAGGTGGGTTAAATGTAGCCCGTGTAGGTATACCAAAAAGTTGCCAAAGAAAACTACTATGTTTATGCCTCATCAGACTCTTAAGCAATACACAATTAAACCTTGTATCACATGCCAGACTAGATTTGTCACCAACCTGTTACAATGTACTTGTGGGTACCAATATATAGGAAGAACTACCCGGAAACTTACCATAAGAATAAGTGAACACATCACTAACATCAGAAAGGTTTATCAGAAACACAGTGTTTCAAATCATTTTAGATTGGTGTAAAACAAGGACCCCTTACATCTATCTTTTCATGCCATTGTTGTGGACCTTTTGAAATTATGTCTCAAAAACATGATTTATCAAGACATAATCCTATATAACATCAAGTCAGCATAGCCGGATGTTAAGGGTTAAATTGTCTTGGTTGGAAAGTCGAATGAACATCTAGCTAGAGAAATGTAAACGATGGGTGAAGGGATTTTTTTTTTCCTCCTAGAGACAAATATACTATTTGAAGTTCTACAGGTGGTCAAACACCATTATTCAGACTTCAATAGCAGGTAAACATATACAAGGTCTGGACATGACAATAGAGGAACCAAACTGATTGTCTGAGAGCTTACCCAAACCTTGCAGAGTGTGATAAACCAACAGAACTCTCAAACTATCACAATATGCTATTGTCCACCAAGGGTGAAAGTATTAATAGTTGTTTACTGTGACTCCAATACAAGAGCCAGGCAAACAGAGAGTTTTTCCCTACACATAGAAAATGTTGGTTCTAAAACAAAGAAGTTAAATTCAGGACATTTAAAGCTAAAAAAAATTGAATGTATCTAACTACAAAGATATACTACAAAAGCATAGTATCTAGAGATGTTATAAAGAATAGGTTTCACACACCACCAAATATTCAGCAATGGGAACTATATATCACTAACTTGAGTATTGAGATGATGGAAAGTAAGATGTATTATAAACTAGCATTAGTTATATGTCTTATCAGGAAACAGACAGGATGGTATTTCAAGAAGGAATAACTGAATATACACCTACAGTCATGGCCGAAATTGTTGGCACCCTTGATATTTCTCCAGGAAATCATGTATTTCTCACGAAACGTATTGCATTAACACATGTTTTGCTATACACATGTTTATTCCCTTTGTGTGTATTGGGACAAAACAAAAAAAGGGAGGAAAGAAAGCAAATTCGACATAATGTCACACAAACCTCCAAAAATGGGCTGGACAAAAGTATTGGCACCCTTTCACAACTGCGGATAAATAAGAATGTTACAAGCATGTGATGCTCCTGTAAACTCACCTGGGGCAAGTAACAGGTGTGGGCAATATAGAAATCACACCTGAAAGCAGATAAAAAGGAGAGACGTTCACTTAACCTTTGCATTGTGTGTCTGTCTGTGCCACACTAAGCATGGACAACAGAAAGAGGAGACGAGAACTGTCTGAGGACCTGAGAACCAAAATTGTGGCAAAATATCAACAATCTCAAGGTTACAAGTCCATCTCCAGAGAACTAGATTTGCCTTTGTCCACAGTGCGCAACATTATCAAGAAGTTTGCAACCCATGGCACTGTAGCTAATCTCCCTGGTCGTGGACGGATGAGGAAAATTGATGAAAGATTGCAACGCAGAATAGTCCGGATGGTGGATAAGCAGCCCCAAACATGTTCCAAAGACATTCAAGCTGTCCTGCAGGCTCAGGGAGCATCAGTGTCAGCGCGAACTATCCGTCGACATTTAAATGAAATGAAACGCTATGGCAGGAGACCCAGGAGGACCCCACTGCTGACACAGAGACATAAAAAAGCAAGACTACAGTTTGCCAAAATGTACTTGAGTAAGCCAAAAGCCTTCTGGGAAAACGTCTTGTGGACAGATGAGACCAAGATAGAGCTTTTCGGTAAAGCACATCATTCTACTGTTTACCGAAAACGGAATGAGGCCTACAAAGAACAAAACACAGTACCTACGGTAAAATATGGTGGAGGTTCAATGATGTTTTGGGGTTGTTTTGCTGCCTCTGGCACTGGGTGCCTTGACTGTGTGCAAGGCATCATGAAATCTGAGGATTACCAAAGGATTTTGGGTCGCACTGTAGGGCCCAGTGTCAGAAAGCTGGGTTTGCGTCCAAGATCCTGGGTCTTCCAGCAGGACAATGACCCCAAACATACGTCAAAAAGCACTCAGAAATGGATGGCAAAGAAGCGCTGGAGAGTTCTGAAGTGGCCAGCAATGAGCCCAGATCTAAATCCCATTGAACACCTGTGGAGAGATCTTAAAATTGCTGTTGGGAAAAGGTGTCCTTCCAATAAGAGAGACCTGGAGCTGTTTGCAAAGGAAGAGTGGTCCAAAATTCCGGGTGAGAGGTGTCAGAAGCTTATTGATGGTTATAGGAAGCGACTGATTTCAGTTATGTTTTCCAAAGGGTGTGCAACCAAATATTAAGTTAAGGGTGCCAATACTTTTGTCCAGCCCATTTTTGGGGTTTTGTGTGACATTATGTCATATTTGCTTTTCTGCCTCTGTTTTATATTTGTTCCAATACATACAAAGGGAATAAACATGTGTATAGCAAAACATGTGTTAATGCAATACCTTTTTTGTGTGAAATACTTGATTTTCAGGAAAAATATCAAGGGTGCCAACAATTTCGGCCATGACTGTATATTCCATGATCCCTATTTAGAATATTATAGGTATGATCACTTCTATATCTGGAAAAAGACGTATATTTAATCCCTGAAATTACCTTAAAATTCCACCCGAGGTATGAGTCATCTCAAATACTCAAATTGTTCTATGATACATGACTGCCATCTGGCGGGCAGGTAAGAAATAGCTTATATACACACATTTCTCAACTAGCCAATCAACAAGCCTGGTGGGAAGGTATCTTAGAACAATGGATTAGTGGATATAAAAGCCCATGCACCTTTAAGAAAAAAAAACTCATCAAAAGAAAACTGATCAAAAGAAAAAACCTGACTGAAGAAAGACCTGATTAGAAGAATCTGAAGACATCTGAAGAGACCTATCTATAACCCCTCTTCCACCCTTTTAAACTTCCAAACTTTACTAAATTGCTAAACCTCTGTCCTTCTAACTTCCTACATTCTCCCACACTATTGAACTCTATCTCACTTTCTCCTGTGGTCATCATTCTGAAGGCGTTCCATTGCCAGCTAAATCCACGGGAGAGTTCCCTAGTCTGAATTCCGGGTGTGGTGAGACTGTTTATTTGACTTTGCATTACCTATTTTCTCTGTTGTGTGGAATCATAGAATTACCTTAGTGTATCACAACAATATTGGGTAGTTATATATATATGTAGAGAGATCCTGTTTTACTGTTAAAAATTGTGTGGTGTCATATTATAAAAAATTTTCATATTTCATAATTTATTAAATATTAATAATCAGAGTATAATTTATCAAGGAATAGCTTCTTGCAATCCTATGGCCACGGCTTGTGAGAATATAACCTTTGAGATACTCGAAATTATTAGTTATTAATAAATTTAATTTTTAATCAGATCATTTAGAAATTGTGATATTGATTTAATTATTTGGAAACATTAGTATTGTGTATTACATTGGTAGGGTATGTCTTTGATTGTGTGTATCAATATTAATTTATCACCAGTCTTTTGCGTTTTGTGTTAATATATATATAATTTTTGTACATAAATAAATTTTTATATTTATCTATTATAAGGCAAATTTTGTGTGTATGGTACGAAATCATATTGGCTAAAAGAATTCAAGGTATAATAATAAGTGATGATCAAATTATCAAGGTGTCCAAATTATTGGTTTACTAAATATTTGCCGTATTTTAACGGCTGGAGGCACTGTAATATTTCATCTAAGGGAAAGGGACACGCCCTTTATAAGTAGAATATATCCTTACATAAACCACCACACCATAGATACAATAGATAGACACTGGTAGGATCCCATATGGTTAAAGAAATCTAAAATGAAACAAGGTGGATATATGAACTTCAAACCTTGACACCGGAGGGGTTAAACATTGAAATAGACCTAAATTGTTTTTTAACAGATTTTTAAGTGAAAACAAAACGGGTATGTTGACTAAAACTACCACTGAGGTTTTCCTTCTATTCCTCGCCAGTACTTGATTTATGGACTGGCATTTGTCATTTTGTATGTGTGGAAATATATGTTATGTAAAGGTATATTTGTTTATTTAATTTTTGGAATTTTTATTATTTATAATTTTTTACGGATCTAGTTGAGTTGCTTCCCCTTTAAGGGGATGAACTCTGTGGATTATTATGGAAGGTTTTATACTATACTAAATTTGTATGTATATGGCATACTAATGTCAGCATAAGCAGCATGAAGCCCAAAATTGTGTAACACCTAATGTACTCAGCAGTGTTGTAGTTTGTATATACCAAATTAATATCCAGTTGAAGGGTATAAATACCATCACCAAAAAGGTGGATTTTGCACTTCCTGAAGACAATCTTTGATTGAAATGCGTCAAGCTTTGATGACGCAATTTTCATTGATGTCACTTCCGCCCCATGGACAGCACGACGCTCTCAGGAGCGTTCAGCACAGCGGCTTTTATGTTTAGGAGTAACAAGGCTGAGTACACTGGGTGCCGGGCACAGGCACTTCACTTGTGAGTGAGTTTTAATCGTTTTACCCCCCCAATAAACTACCAAACAGTTTTACAGTATGGGATATCCTCTTCTTTTCCTTTTTTTATGGTAACGTCTATTCCAACCTGTGGAGATTTGAAGACAACTGGCTCATTGAGTATTGTCTCTAAAGCGTTATAGACCATTCTAGAGATAGATGGTCATTGGCGAGTCCATGTGGGGCACTCTTTGGAGCACTGTGGAGCACTTTTTTGGGATGAGTGACAAATCAAGGTATTGCAATTAAGCTGAGCATGAGCACTTTCACCAATCTGGGACTTATTATATGCACATGATTATATTTATAGTATATAGTGTATAGTTTTATTAACACATTTCAAAGTTGCAAAACTGAATTCATGCATTAGGTTTCGTTTAAAACCTCTGTCATGAAGTGGTTAAGGAAAAAGGACAGTAGCAACATGGGGCAAATGGGGAAAACTATTTGTAAGACATGATACAGTCAGGTCCATAAATATTGGGACATCGACACAATTCTAAAATTTTTGGCTCTATACACCACCACAATGGATTTGAAATGAAACAAACAAGATGTGCTTTAACTGCAGACTGTCAGCTTTAATTTGAGGATATTTACATCCAAATCAGGTGAACGGTGTAGGAATTACAACAGTTTGCATATGTGCCTCCGACTTTTTAAGGGACCAAAAGTGATGGGACAATTGGCTTCTCAGCTGTTCCATGGCCAGGTGTGTGTTATTCCCTCATTATCCCAATTACAATGAGAAGATAAAAGGTTAATTTCAAGTGTGCTATTTGCATTTGGAATCTGTTGCTGTCAACTCTCAAGATGAGATCCAAAGAGCTGTCACTATCAGTGAAGCAAGCCATCATTAGGCTGAAAAAAAAAAAGAAACCCATCAGAGAGATAGCAAAAACATTAGGCATGGCCAAAACAACTGTTTGGAACATTCTTAAAAAGAAGGAATGCACCGGTGAGCTCAGCAACACCAAAAGACCCAGAATTCTTTCCCTGGTGAAGAAAACACCCTTCACAACAGTTGGCCAGATCAAGAACACTCTCCAGGAGGTAAGTGTATATGTGTCAAAGTCAACAATCAAGAGAAGACTTCACCAGAGTGAATACAGAGGGTTCACCACAAGATGTAAACCATTGGTGAGCTTCAAAAACAGGAAGGCCAGATTAGAGTTTGCCAAACGACATCTAAAAAAGCCTTCGCAGTTCTGGCACAACATCCTATGGACAGATGAGACCAAGATCAACTTGTACCAGAGTGATAGGAAGAGAAGAGTATAGAGAAGGGAGTGCTCATGATCCTAAGCATACCACCTCATCAGTGAAGCATGGTGGTGGTAGTGTCATGGCGTGAGCATGTATGGCTGCCAATGGAACTGGTTCTCTTGTATTTATTGATGATGTGACTGCTGACAAAAGCAGCAGGATGAATTGTGAAGTGTTTCGGGCAATATTATCTGCTCATATTCAGCCAAATGCTTCAGAACTCATTGGACGCCGCTTCACAGTGCAGATGGACAATGACCCAAAGTATACTGCAAAAGCAACCAAAGAGTTTTTCAAGGGAAAGAAGTGGAATGTTATGCAATGGCCAAGTCAATCACCTGACCTGAATCCTATTGAGCATGCATTTCACTTGCCGAAGACAAAACTGAAGGGAAAATGCCCCAAGAACAAGCAGGAACTGAAGACAGTTGCAGTAGAGGCCTGGCAGAGCATCACCAGGGATGAAACCCAGCGTCTGCTGATGTCTATGCGTTCCAGACTTCAGGCTGTAATTGACTGCAAAGGATTTGCAACCAAGTATTAAAAACTGAAAGTTTGATTTATTATTATTCTGTCCCATTACTTTTGGTCCCTTAACAAGTGGGAGGCACATATGCAAACTGTTGTAATTCCTACATTGTTCACTTGATTTGGATGTAAATACCCTCAAATTAAAGCTGACAGTCTGCAGTTAAAGCACATCTTGTTCGTTTCATTTCAAATCTATTGTGGTGGTGTATAGAGCCAAAAATGTTAGAATTGTGTCGATGTCCCAATATTTATGGACCTGACTGTATATTGTAACAGAGAAGATGAAGATGACATTTTGAACTTAGATGGCCAATTCAAGCAGATGTACAGTATATATGTTTTCTGTTTTTTCTTTTCTTGAAACCAAAATTGGGAAATGAAAGTTTCTTTGTTAAAACACAGGTTTCCTCTGAATTCAGGGTTCCCGAAAAAGCTACTTGACTGCTGATGTAGAAGTTGTTATGAAATTTCTAATAGTGCATACATAACATGTTTAGCAGATAAATCAGGCTGTATGAGAAAGGGTCTGTACATTTTAGCTCCTTTCAACCTTTGATGTTCAAAAACACCTTACACAAGATATTTCCTTTTTTTTTTTTAAGTCCAAATGCCTAATACATTTCAGAGCAAACCTCTATTTGCTTTTTTAATTCCATTCAAAATGGTTAATTTAAAGTAAACATAGGCAATCCTTTAATTGACCTTTATTAGAAGTAAGTGCCCTAGTTGTGTCAAATTCACATACATTACAATTTGTGAGGCAAATGCATTTATGCCAGTGCATTGACACTGGTTGACTTACCCTGTATCCATCAACGAATGCAAAAAAACAGGATTTCAAATGTAACATTTCTCAAGTTGTGTTGCTCAACATCATACTGCATTTTTTAATGCCTTTCTTCAAGAGAGACATTTTAAGTATATCAAATGAAATCTTTAAAAATGCATCACTTTGAAAACATATTGTAATGCACTGCTGCCACATGAAATGGTGTGAATAAGCTCTAAGCATAGTGAAGCCCAAGTTGTTAGTAATATTATGCAAAAACAGCATAATGTGTAATTACAACATCAAAAGAGGAAACAAAATTAAATCTTTTAGGATTCACTTCCTCATAGAATGGCATAAAATATAATTCCAAGACTTGTCTACTTCTCTCTTTAAATATTTTTCCTTTTTTTGCAAAACATTCTAAATATATGCACTGAATACTTACCAAGCATTTTATAGTATTAAACGCTAATTTATTGAATACTGCTTCCTTTCAATGGAATGTGCCTTATCACCTGAAAGAATAAAATATAGTTTTCTTGATTAACTGTATAGAATGAACAGATTTTAGAAATGAATAGCTATGTTTAGGCTGTCCAAACAATCACAGTTTTCATTTGTCAAAATACATACAGGTTTAGAACTGCTAAGTACATTTATTCTATTTATTCCTTGCAATAATAAAAGGCTATCAATTCCCTAGACATAAGGCTGGTTCTGGAGGTGTCTGCATAAAGCATAAACATGAACTCTTGGTTAATGTGATCATGTGATTATTCAAATCTTAGATCAATATCTAGGCTAGGGCCTCCAACTGCTGTGGTATTTCTGTTGTTATCTTATGAGAAACTAAACCTTCTATTCTCCTATCCACTGATAATGGTGCCATCTTAACCTCTATTTTTGCAGCTGCCATGGTGCTGCATATGTGTCCAGTTATGACCCCAGTCATTTGAGGGCTGGAGAGATCCAGGGCCATCTTAATAGCATCATGGGCCCCAGGGCAAAGTAATGCACTGCGGCCCCAACAAGTCTGTCCCAATTTACGCACCTATTCTCAAGAATAAAGTATACATAGTTGATAGACTTGAGCACATATTTCTTAGTACTTTCAATAAAATGGATTATAATACAATAAGAAAACATGTCATAGATCAAAAGACTAATCAACACAAATATCCAAACAATATATAAAGTTTTGAAAAACAAAACATTCAGCCTATACGTGATATGTTGTTATACTATACAAATAAAAATGGCAAAAGAGAATTACTATGAATTATTTATTTTTAATAAAGTATTTAGCACAAACTTTTGCAAGTTTTCTTTACAGAAAGTTGTTTTATTAGTCCTTAAAACACATACTACGGTAATTGTCAAAAAAGAAAATTACTATCTTCATTGTTTAACAGAAACTTTGTGAATTTTCTTTACCAAAAATTGTTTCATTATTACTGCAAAATCAATAGTCTTCAATATTTCACTTTCAATACACATCAAGGAAAGCCAGTACAAACGTTCCTGTCCCATTGTGCTGGAAAGCTGATTTTTTTTTCTATCAATGAAAATGAAAATTCTCCTGCACAGTTAGCAACTGTCACGTACCTGATGGGAGACTGAATTGACGAGGTCGGTCTCACTTGTGTCACTAGCCCTGACCCCACTGAGGTTGAAACAGAGGGAGTCTAGGACCCAGGGGAACAAGAGTGCCAGTAGTTGTTGTTTGCAGCTCTTGCAGATGAATACCTTGGAAGGCTGAAGATCCTCTGATTTTGGCACAGGAGTAGCAGGCAGAGCAGGTTTGGTAGATTGCCAGATGTGCAGCAGAGCAAGGCAGGTAGTGAGGACAAGAGATAGGAGCAGTGTCATGCAATAGCCAGGGTCATCAACAGTCGGGCAGCGTGGTACAGAATCAGGAGGAAAAGCCAAGGTCAGGAGCAGAGCCAAAGTCAGGAACCAGTATCAGGAGAGCAATCAAAGTCAGGTGAGGAACAAGCCGGTCCAGCAACAGAGGAATCGTACAGGAACTAGCAGGACACGGGGGAGCTGAACACCAGTCAGCACTGAACATGAACACAGACACTCCTTAAATAGGCCGTCTGGTGTCAATCTTCGCCGTGCGTGTGTTTGTCAGGAGCCGCCGCGGCGTGTAGCTCGGCGCAGGCGCAGTGTGCCGTTTCACACTGGCGTGCGGGCACTAGGTCCTGGGCGGCCGTGACGACGGCAGAACTCGCGCATGCGCACTTGGGACTGCGGGCGCGTGCCTGGCACCAATGACAGTGCAGGGCGCGGTATTTAAATCCGCTCTGCACTGACACTGGTTGCCGTATGGTCTTATCTGCTTGTTCCTGCTCCTGTTATCTGCTGATTGATTGTTGCCGACCCTGATTGATCCTGACCTTGCTGTCTTCTCCTGCCCTGACCCCTGGCTTGCCTGACCTCTCTTTGGATGCCCCCCATTGGATCTGACCTCCCGTTACTGACCCGGCGAGTGACCCGACTATTCTTTGCCTGCTGCCTTGTACTGCACTGTCCCCACAGTTACTGACCCGGCCTGTCTGACCACGCTTCTGCTCAGCCATCCATCCGTCCTGCACGGACCCATCCGCCTCTTCACGTCAGGCTCTTATCCAGCAGATACCTCTGGCGGATCCCTCTACCACGGGTGGGTGTACTCAGGGGCCGCGACCTGGTCTCTGTCTGCTCCAAGTCCATCCCCACCATCAGGGGCCCTGGTGAACAAGCAGACTGGGACTTAGATTCCGTGCTCTGGGGAATCCTATCCCGTGGGTTGCTAGAGGTACCGCCAGGCGGTACATTACAGTGCGTGATTGCGCATTTACGAACGCGGTTCGTCTTGCCAGAAATCCCTTACAGTAACCATCATACACAAATATTTCAATATTGGAAAATACAGCTTGCAAGTTGTCTGAAGTTATTTTTTTAATATAGTGCAGACAGTGTCTCACAATTTTCATCATTACTTATGTAGTGCTTTAGAAGGACACATTCAGTGAAAAGATCATTAGGATCAAGATCATGGTGATGTATATTAGCAAGATGTTCACACTTTTTGTTCAGCTCATCAGAATCAATTATTTTCAATTCACCAAAGAAGTAGAATTGATTTCCAATAAATGGATAAGCTTCTGAATGTTTCATTAATTCACAGATGAAAGAATCCAGAACAGGAAGGAATGTTTCTCCTTAGATTTTTCACTTTCACTGAAATATGTCTCCTCTTCTACCATATCTAGTAAGACATATGATTTCATTTTCCGTAGTTTTTTTTATATACTGTAGCTATCATCTAAATCTGGACACCTACTCCTGGCTTTTGATGCATATTCATTAAATTTATCCTTAATTTTCTGAAGATAGATTTTGAGAGACTCGAAAATATTGATGGCACTCTTTCAAGAATGTCATTCCAAAGAATTACCAGAAAGATAGTTTCTAGGCTCTCCATTTTCTTATATAGTCTGCCTCTCCCCATGCATTTGTTTATTGTTCAGTATCAGCTGATATAGAATCAAGTGCATGTATAATTTTACCAAAACCTACACAAGGAGCATGAACAGCATCAAAATGTGATGGCCATCTTGTTTCAGACAGGTGCTTGACAACCAAATATTTTCCTAAAGATGAAACTAGAATATTTTATTGATGTGTTGAAACAGAGAAAAAGGAATAAAGACGCTGAATGAAGTACAAACAATTCGAAGATTGTAAAGAACTCTCTACTGCTTTCACTCTCACCAAGTTCAGGTTGTGTCCAGCACAAAGGACATAAATAATAAACTCATTCAGTTCTCAAATCTGTGCTTGCAACCCAATGTAGCATCCAGCTATTGTCAGGGCTCCAGGGTATGACCAGAGGTATGTGACTGACGCAGGGAAACGCAGGCTTCAGATATGTTATAAACAATACGATTTATTAACACTAACAATACAAACATAAACGCAGTGCAATACTAAAACATAACACAGTGCAAACAAACCAAACCACCCACAGATAACAGTACATACAATGCAAGCGTCGTCAGGCAGGCCGGGTCAATAACAAATGGGCAGGTAGGTACAGGAGGAGCAGACAGAGAGTAGTCAGGTCACGAGCCGGGTACAGCAACTAACAGGCAGGTAGGTACAGGGGACCAGGCAGAGAATGGTCGGGGTCACAAGCCAGGGATCAGAACAGGAGAAGTCAGCAGAGGTCAGGATCAAACAGGGTCAGCAACAAGACAGGAACAGGAACAGGAACAGGAACAGGAATGCAGGAACAAGATACAGGGCCCAGGAAAAACACACACCAAGGCAAAGACTGCAGGTCTGGCCATCACTTAAATACACCTGCATAAGCAGTTTCAGGTGTTTGGCTGGCTGCAGGGTTGAGTCTCTGATTGCTGGGAGCACCCGCTGGCCAGCCCTGGTACTGCAGCCCACAAGGCAGGTGAGTCCCACCATTACTGGCAAGTCCATTCCTAACAGCTATGTTAGATGCATTGTCACATGATTGACCATGGCAGTTTAACCAGTCAAAAGAAAACTTAAATAGGTGCTGATATCTTCTCTCAGAGCAATAACAACCATTATTTATCAAACAAACAGCTTTTATTGTACAATTAGTTTCAACGTTTGTGAGATATCACATATTCCCATATACTGGGTATATCAGGGGCGGACTGACCATTCAGAAACTCGGGCTCTGCCTGAGGGCCCGGGTCAGTAAGGGGCCCCATGAGATGCCCCTGATACCTTTCATATGCTTTTTTGGGTGTGGTTTGAGTGTGGACGAGGACACAGGGGCCCCATGATCCCCTATTGCCTGGGGGCCCCATGAGTTGTCAGTCCGCCCCTGGGGTATATGTAATATCCCACACACTTTGAAACTACTTGTACAATAAAAGCTGTTTGTTTTATAAATAATGGTTGTTATTGCTCTGAGAGAAGATATCAGCACCTCTAAAATCCCAACTTTTTAAGTTTTCTTTTTACTGGTTGTTCATACTTAGGGATGTGGTGGCTGAGTGTACCAAGCAGACCTATTATTATTTTCATGCTTATGACCATGGCAGATTATTAAGGGAATTTAATTTTCATTAAGAAAGTCTATAACAGTGTTTGCTAGAGCCTTTGCTCCATGAGAAATATTTGTATAAATTTAATTAAACTTTCCACAGGCTCACAGCCTTGAATATACAGAATAGTAAATGTTAGTTGATCCACGTTTGAGACATCTGGCGTAGATTCCACACCTAGTAATACTTTGACTCTTATTTCTTTAAGAATGACACCAAGAACCTGTTGTCCCAGCAAATTAATAAGTTCCTCACAAACATTTGCTGATAAATATGATGGATTCCCCCTTCAACGGTTTCCATAAAGTCTCAAATTCACTCAACACTTCTAGTATACTGAAACGGTTTCCATTTTTTGGTGACCAATAATTTGATTTTCTCCACAAAATGGCAAATCTCTAGCAGCAAGAAAGCTTCATGTGGTAATACTTCAGTACCGTGTTTCCAGTCATTGAATCCTGATGTTGCAAAAGGAGATTCTTTGACACACAATAGGTGACATACAAAGCAGTACAAATGACCTTGAGATGGTGAATATAGTAGCCATTCACTTTTTATACACTTGCTATTCCGCAGTTTTTACTCAAACACATCCTTTGTTAAATTCGTTATATTAATCTCGCTTCCAGCTTTTTTATACATTCAACATGAATTTGTCGCTATTACTATTCTGATATGATGATGGCCCAGTATAATTCACTGCGGTAAGATCCTTAATATTCCATAGTCGTGGATCTGTCTCTTGCGTTGAAAACTCCCTTACCATTATAACCACTTCAAGACCACAATAATTGTGGTTTTGAAGTGGAATAACAGGGTGGTGGCTGCAGCTGGATGCCATAACCCCAGTTTTAAAATTTACAGCAGCTGCTTCTGTTTCTGCTAAAAGTGCTCTGAGTGGCTGATTACCCCCCTTCCTCCACTGCTGCTGAGGATGGCCTCAGCTAATCTCTATGACCTAGGAGGATATCACTTCCAGTTCTGGCCAAATGTAAACAAGGCCATTTTTTTGGGGGGGAAGCATTAGATCAATGGGTTTTTTTTCTGATCGAATGCTTTCCATTGTAGAGGACAGATTGATCTCTCCAAAAAGAGGACCTGTCATGATTTGCTATCACAAGGGACTTTTATATTTGTTGCGATAACATTTAAAGTGATCAAAAAATTTTAAAGGGACAGTGTAAAAATAAAAAAAGTCATAACATTTTTTTTTAAAGCTCCCCCATCCTCCCGTGTTCGCGCACAGTGGCGAATGCATACGTAGGTCATATGTAAACATAAGAGGTATCGAACATGAGAGTGAGAGCAATAATTCTAGTTCTAGACCTCCTCTATAACTCTAAACTGGTAACCTTTTAAAGTGTTGCGCCTATGGAGATTTTAAGGTACCATAGCTTGGCGCCATTCCACGAATAAAGCATGACATGTCAGGTATCTATTTACTCAGCGTAACATCATCTTTTGAATTCTACAAAAGAAATGGGTTATATATTGTGTTTTGTTTTTGAATTTATTAAAGTGTATTTTTTCCAAAAAAATGAAGTTTGAAAAACTGCTGTGCAAATGTGTGCTATAAAAAGTTGCAACAATCTCCATTTTATTCTCTAGGATCTCTAAAAAAAAATGTCAACAAAAAGTGCCAGAAAAAGCCTGGTCCTTAAAGTGGAGTTTCAGGAAAGTAAAAAAAAATATAAAAAAGTCAGCAGCTACAAAAACTGTAGCTGCTGACTTTTAAAAAATGAACACTTACCTGTCCCTCGATCCTGCGGTGTCCCCCCCCCACAACTAGTTTCACCAGTCGTCCCTGTGTTTCTGGCATCTGCATCCTCAGTGTGGGCTCCCGGCTGTGACAGCTTGTGGCTTCACAGCCGGGCGCTCACTGCGCATGCGCGAGTAGTGCTGCACTTTGTGAATGGTCCCGTAGTCTTCTGAGACCTGTCATGTGTCCCAGAAGACTACGGGGATAGAGGGGGGGGAGGACAACTTCCACTTTTCGTAACACAGATATAGTATCCTTATATTAAAACAATGAAAACTACAGTTGTGGCCAAAATTATTCAACCCCCAATGCTGTAAAGGGGTTTAGGGACTATAGTGTACATTTGGAATTGTATTCAGAATCAAATCCTACAAGGACGTTGTAACTACCCAAATGCAACTAAAATGACATCAATTGTTTATGTAATACAGTAGTAAATGGTTCTTATGTGGTTTCTTCATTGCCACAATTATTCAACCCCTTAAAGACTACCACTCTGAAGAACAGAGGTTCATACAGGTGCTTTCCATCAGGTATTGAAAACACCTGTGGATGTCACCGAGCAGCAATCAAGCATAATAAGCACCAATTAGGCAGCTTTAAAATGACTGTGATACTCAGCTCCTTCTAGACATTTACTGGTGTGGTTACAAACATGGTGAAGGCAAGAGAATGGTCCAGGAAGACAAGAGAAGAGGTGATTTCTCTTCACAGGAAGGGCAATGGCTATAAGAAGATTGCAAAGATGTTAAACATACCAAGAGACACCTTAGGAAGCATCATTCGCAAATTCAAGGCAAAGGGCACTGTTGAAACGCTACCTGGTCGTGGCAGAAAGAAGATGCTGACTTCGACTGCTGTGCGCTACCTGAAGCGTAGAGTGGAGAGAAGTCCCCGTGTGACTGCTGAGGAACTGAGAAAAGATTTGTCAGATGTGGGTACAGAAGTTTCAGCCCAGACAATAAGACGCACACTGCGTAATGAAGGCCTCCGTGCCAGAACTCCCAGGCGTACCCCCTTGCTGTCTCCAAAGAATAAGAAGAGTCGACTGCAGTATGCCAAAAGCCATGTGGACAAACCACAAAAGTTGTGGGATAGTGTTCTGTGGACTGATGAAACAAAATTAGAACTGTTTGGGCCCATGGATCAACGCTATGTTTGGAGGAGGAAGAACAAGGCCTATGATGAAAAGAACACCTTGCCTACTGTGAAGCATGGTGGAGGGTCAATCATGCTTTGGGGCTGTTTTGCTTCTGCAGGTACAGGGAAGCTTCAGCGTGTGCAAGGTACCATGAATTCTCTTCAGTACCAGGAGATATTGGATGGAAACGTGATGCAGTCCGTCACACACCTGAGGCTTGGGAGACGTTGGACCTTTCAACAGGACAATGATCCCAAGCATACCTCCAAGTCCACTAGAGCATGGTTGCAGAGGAAAGGCTGGAACATTTTGGAGTGGCCATCGCAGTCACCAGACTTAAATCCGATTGAGAACCTCTGGTGGGACTTAAAGAAAGCAGTTGCAGTGCGCAAGCCTAAGAATGTGACTGAACTGGAGGCCTTTGCCCATGAAGAATGGGCGAAGATACCCGTAGATCGCTGCAAGACACTTGTGTCAAGCTATGCTTCACGTTTAAAAGCTGTTATAACTGTAAAAGGATGCTGTACTAAGTACTAAGATTGAATGTCACTTGGGGGTTGAATAAAACTGATAATGCTGTGAGCACAGAAAAGACATTTGTGGTTATTTCATTATAACTGTTATGTTATATTTGTCTGACCTACAAGTGCCTCTTTAATGTAAATGTAAGCAAGATGACTGAATGATCAAAAGCAATGTCAAACTGGCCAAAACACTCAATTTCAGTGGGGGTTGAATAATTTTGGCCACAACTGTAAGAGAAAATACTGCCCTGTTAAGAAGTGCTTGTAGAAAAACCTCTAGAGCACAACATCTTTCTTCTTCAATAAACTATGTAAAACAGATGGAGGCATGTCATAAATGAATGAGGGAATGAGGTCATATATGAGTATGCTTCCAATATTTTTGGAAAACTACTTTCTGGGACTTAAGAGATGGGGGGGCTGCTTTTCAAAGAATTTGGGGCATATCGAGATAGCTTCATCCTAGACAAGATAACGTAAAATGGCCACACCGAAAAATAAGCTGGCTACTCCGCTAGTCACTCCTGAAACCAATAATCCATGACCACAATTGTCCTTCGCAAGGAAAGGTCATTAAGGGAATGAAAATAGGTCCAAAAAGAACACATCAGGGGACAGCAGCAACCTCCCACAGTGAGACAATCTCCTTTCAGTGCCATTAACCATTCAAGAGCAATCACTTCTCCAACACCTGAGAAGGATTGAATGATACAGGAAGAGAGGTTTTATTAGGAACATATATGCCTATGGCTGCTGTTAGAAACCACAGGGCCCCCAGACAGGGTGCCCCTCCCCCCAAAAATTAATAAAACAATATTTTTGTTAAAAATACACTAGAATCATTATTAATGGACACAAACACAACAAATGTACACAAGAGAAGAGAGAGTGTTAAAGATCTTAAGGGAGACTATGGATGACTTTGAGATAAATCATCTGACAGCTCCTACTCAACTGCCAGATACATAGGAAAAGTTAAAATGTGTCCTACAGGGGAAACTAATTTAAATAGGATCAAAATTTAAGAAAGATAGAAAAAATAACAAAATATCTATGTTATTAAAGGATAATTTTGAGCTTGAACAATGTCTTAAGACAAACATCGATGGTGTAGTATATCACATATCAATCCAGAAAAGAGCACAATTATATTCCATTTTGGACACATCTTTTATACGCCACCGAGAACGAGTAAAGCTAAATCTTTATGAATTTGATAATAAGTCGAGTACGATGTTAGCTAATTCGATGTGTAAAAAGCAGTTCTGTTCATATATGAAAAAAATAGTATGCCCATCCCAAGGGACAGTATTTACATAGGAAAAAATCGCTAGAGCATTTCAGGAATATTTTACCAAGTTATATAACAAAGTCCGTAGTCTCTAAGAATTTACCCAACTGTTCCCTAGAAAAAATAAAAGAATATATTGGAATGACAGCGCTACCAACAATATCAGAGGAAGCTGCAGAGTTATTAGCAACCCCATTTGGGCTAGCTGAAGTAAAGGAAACTATTTAAAAATTGCCTTTAGGAAAAAGCACCAGCCCAGATGGATTCACATGGCTTTTTATAAGACATTGATAGATCAGCTCTCCCCAGTTCTGTTACGTACCCACAATGCAGTCTCAGATTCATGTCTATTCACTAGAAAATCTCAGGAAGCCCACATAACAATAATACCCCAAAAAAGAAAAGATCCCTTTCTGTGAGAGAGCTATCGCCCAATTTCAATCTAGCCGATGCCATTACAAAGAATTCCTCAATAGCTAATATGGCATGTAAAATGTGTCTCTTTGATGATGATCTACTGTTATTTGTTTCTAACCCTCGCATTGCCCTTCCAGTACTGTTAAAATAATTTACTGCCTTTTCTGTGGTTAGGAAGGTAATATAAATAAAACAGAGACATTGAATGTATCTTTAGAGGAAGGAGAGGGAAGCACTCTAAAGAAAGACTTTACATTCCACTGGCATGAAAAAGCCTTGACATATTAGGTATTTATTTGGCTACGACACTGGAGGATTTGTACATGTTAAATTACCAGCCACTAATTACCAAAATGCAACAGAAATAAAAACATTGGGCAAAAATGCAGCATTCATGGTTTGGTAGAGTGGCCTTGTTTTAAACTAGATATTATTCCCAGATTCTTGTATATATTTCAGACTCTACCAATAAGTCTCCCTGTAAAATGCTTTTGAATAATACGTTTTGCATTTTTGAAAAACATTTGGGCTAGTTCTAAACCAAGATCAAAATATGATGTACTTGTAAGGAAGAAACAATAGGGAGGACTGTGACTACCTGATTTAGGTGTCTATTTATGAAAGCGAGAAAAGCCGAGATCCTGATGATCACAGCTGATCTCTCAGGTGTACCAGCTTATGAAGGTGAGGTGAGGAGCGGAGAACATTTTCTTCACTTCTCAACACAGGACCCACCCTTCTGTCATTCACTTTTACAGAGATGGCCAGTTTATGAAGGTGAGAGCTGAAGGTCTCACTGGTCATCTCTGTAAAATAAAACAAGGAAAATGTGTTGTGCTGCTGTGAAATACCAAAGAAACTATAACCTATAATCCATTGTGTGCATAATACGTGTAACCACATCCAATAGCACAGTCTCTCATATAGGCTCTGCAAACGGGTATAAATCTACAGGATCTTGAAATTGATCCTCCTGCTGGTGTTTGTAATTTTCTTCCTGGTGCTCTTAGCAATCCCTGCAAAAAGTGCACCACCCAAAAAGTGTGTCTGAAATGGACTCTCACCTTCATACCCAGACCTATTTAATTATAAACAGGTCAGAAGCGCTTCCTCCCCATCTGTGAAAGATGAGTATGGGCATCTCTGTGGGTCATAGGACTCTCACTCTTCCACTGCACACTGGTGTAAGAATGCTCCTGTAACCGATGGGCTGTCGGGTGGAACTCACAAAACAAAGTAACCCGCCAAAGTGTAGTGTGTAAAATATCAAGTAATTTTATTAAAATTGCATGTACATTCAATAAGATGAAATGCTGCTATAAAATACTGATAAAATCTCTGACCTCGGACAAGACCTGTGATGACTGCAACCCGTCAGCTCTCTTGTCACCCAAGTTCCTCCCCATGCGTATCATCACCGATCACGTGACTTCCTCAGGGGTAACCTAGGTGACATGCACTAGTCCTTACATAGATTCTGCTCTCTCCGTATCATCGTCAGTGACTGAGATCACTCCCATGGAGACAAGATACTTAACACATCGGAGTGTTACTGCTACCTAGTGGACAGATGGAAAAATGCTCAAAAACACTCCTCTAAAACCAGCGAATCGAGATTAAAGGATTATGTAAGGACACCAATAAATATTCCAAGAATGTATAGTGCTCGAAACCTCTAACTAGAATATTAAAACAGGCACTCCTAAAGGGGAAACACCAATAAGGGCATACATAACTGTCATGTACCTTGGTTGAAGGCCGAGTTGACAAGAGGGCTGCCCTTGCGGCTCTGGTCTCAGCGCCCCTGAATGTGGTGACACAGGTACAAGGCTCAAAAAACACAGGTACTGATAGCAGATGATTGCCACAGCCAGGAGTGTAGTCAAGGTGAGCCAGGGTCATACACAGTGAGACAGCAGCGTGGTCAGGAGGCAGACCGGGGTCAGTACCAGGTTAGCAAGCAGAGCGAGGTCCAGTAGCTAGCCGGGGTCAGCACCAGGAGATCAAGCAGAGAATAGTCAGCGGTAAGTCGAGGTCAGCATCAGCAAATCAGGCAGAGAGTAATCTAAGGCAAGCCAAGGTCAGAATCCAGAATCCACAGAGCAAGGTCAGGAGCAAGCTAGGTCAGCAACAGAAGATCAGTCAGTACAAGCAGGAACATGGGTCACAGGAAGCTGAAGAACATCCAGCGATTAGTACACAGCTGAGTCTCCTTTAACTAGCTGCCGACCACAGATAGCTGAATGACGGCTGCACTGCGGCCGGCCAGTTCTGGGTGGACGTCATATGACGTCCTCTCAGAACGCGCTCTCCTGCGCGCCCCAGGGAACACAGCTGATCACGTGATGTGGTAAAAGGCCAATCACAGCGGCCTTTTACCATGTGATCAGCGGTGTCCAATGACACGCTGATCAGAGGGAAATGCAAGTGCCGGTTCTCGGCTGCACTTTCCTCACGCTGTCAGATTGTGAGGAAAGTACTGCCGAGAACCGGCAGTTGTCAGAGCGGGGATCGGCACCGATCATCAGGGCACTGATGATCAGTGCCCTGATGATCGGTGCCCAAAAGTGCCACCCGCAAGTTCCGCCCACCTGTGCCCAGCGGTGCACCCACCTGTGCCCAGCAGTGCACCCACCTGTGCCACTCTGCAGTGCCACCTACCTGTGCCCAGAAGTGCCATCTACCTGTGCCCAGCAGTGCCACCCACCTGTGCCCACCCACCTGTGCCCACCAGTGCCACCCACCTGTGCCCACCCACCAGTGCTGCCCACCAGTGCCACCCACTAGTGCAGCCCAGCAGTGCTGCCAGTCAGTGCCACCAGTCAGTGCCCAGCAGTGATGCCAGTCAGTGCCGTCTATCAGTACCCATAATCAGTGTCACCTATCAGTGCCGCCTATCAGTGCTGCATATTAGTGCCGCCTATCCGTGACACCTCATTAGTGCTGTCTATCAGTGCCGCCTATCCGTGCCACCTCATTAGTACTGCCTATCAGTGCCCTTTAGTGCTGCCTATCAGTGCCCATCAGTGCCGCCTATCAGTGCCCATCAGTGCTGTCTCATCAACGCACATCAGTGAAGGAGAAAAAATACCTGTTTGAAAAATTTTATAAAAGAAACAAAGAAACTTTTTTTTTTTTTTCAAATTTGTTGCAATTTTTTTATTTATAGCGCAAAAAGTAAAGCGCCCAGTGGCGATTAAATACCACCAAAAGAAAGCTCTATTTGTGAGAAGAAAATGATCAAAATTTCATATGGGTACAATGTTGCATGACCGCGCAATTGTCAATCAAAGTGCGGCAGCGCTGAAAGCTGAAAATTGGCCTGGTAAATAAGGGGGTATAAGTGCCTGGTAGGCAAGTGGTTAAATAAGCAGCTTGACGCCAATGTGGGAAGAGTACCTACGTGTCAGTACATGCTGGATATTAGCTTGGGCTTGTCTGTGTGCTGGTACACGTGAATAAGCATTAGCTGCACAGGAATGAGCATTAGCTGTATAAAGATAAATACATGCAAAGAGTCCATAATAAAATCTAAAAACAAAACCTAAAAACAAAAACGCCCAGAAATTCCAAGTAGGTGGAAGAGGAAAAAGGTGTGGAAGGGAATCACAAAAAAAAACAAATACATAAAGTAAAATTAGTATATGAGATGTGGTGTCTAGGATAGCCAGAAAGAAAATATATCACCTATAGACAAAACTATATCACCTGTAGAAAAAATATATGTATATATACCTAGCACCCCATAAACCGTTTGTATACTGGCAAATTAGTGCTAATAAAGCAATTTATAACAAAATCAACATAAAGGCTTTTATGTGCTAAAGTCTGAAGTGAGTAAATCCATCTGGACTCCCACTAATTGAGAGTCCTAACTTTATGACTACCCTTTCCAATGTTTTTTAAATGCCTGTATGCCCCAAAACTTCAGCATAGATGGATCTTTATTATGATGTGTCACAAAATGTTTAGACAATTGGTGTTTTGTAGAGCCTTTACTAATATTTTGGATATGTTCCTGTATTCTCTTCTTTTAAAATGGGCCAATATTTTTAATTATGTTTTCTACTTTTTTATATTGTGCATTATAATTCAGCAGGCAGTTGCATATCCTTAGTCTCTCTTAACTTTTTGTCCTCTATCAGCTTTTCTCTTTGTATTCGTCCAACAGCTTCTATTTTGGCTTCTATAAAGGTTTCATTATAGCCCTTCTCAATAAATCTTTTCCCTAAAATTTGGGCTTGTTCTTTGTAACATTCCTTGGTTGTACAATTTCTTCTTAATCTGACCAACTGCCCTCTAGGTATATTAATGAACCATGGATTAAAATGACAGCTATGAGTTGGAATGTAGCTGTTTCTATCAACATCTTTAAAATATGTCCTAGTGTATAACCTTCGGTCTTTCATGTAGATCTCCAAATCAAGGTAATTACATTTTTTTTCTCCATTATCCAAGTAAATTTTATACTTTTCTTATTATTATTCAAATTGGTTAAGACATTTTTTAATTTCTGCTCATCACCCTGCCATAGTATTGCATCTATCGTCTGTATAATATTAGTTCTTTAGGTCTGTTTTTGTAGATAGCATCTTCCTCCCATTGGGCCATAAATAAATTAGTGACACTAGGTGCGACCTTGGCTCCCATGGCTTATAGTTATTTACTACACAGAATTAGAAACATTCCAACAGATATTTCTTTTATAAAAAAGACATTTTAGATGCTTGATGGTAATGCCCATTTCATGGATTCCAGTGCCTCTTGATGATTGTGTAGAGGGATGCAACCTCTGCTGAAGCCATAATTAAATTCTTTGTGTTCTGTTCTACTTCAAGTATTTGTAGTAGATGTTTGGTGTCCCTTATATAGGCCTTATGCAGGCCATAGATGGGTCGAAAATCGGCCGATTTTTCTTTTAAAAAAACGAAATTCGGTCGTTCAAGCGGCCGACGTTACCAGCAACGGTAAAAAAAATTGGCCGATTTTCATCCCATCCACAGCCGGCAAAAAGTGTCCCTGCAGAGAGCTCCGCTATTTCTTTGACAGTTCCTTGACATTTATAGCGGTTGCAACAATATATTTGTATCCATTTAGGATACAGATGTTTTTATTTGGAAACAAATAGATACATTGTTGTAACCGCTGTAAATGTCAAGGAACTGTCAAAGAAATAGCGGACATTTTTTGCCGGACTGGAATTCCTCTTCTTCTTCATCCTCTTCTTCTTCTTCTTCCTCTTCTTCATCCTCTTCTTCTTCCTCTTCTTCTTCATCCTCTTCTTCATCATCCTCTTCTTCTTCCTCTTCTTCATCCTCTTCTTCTTCCTATTCTTCTTCTTCCTCCTCTTCTTCTACTTCATCCTCTTCTTCTTCCTCTTCTTCTTCTTCATCCTCTTCTTCATCCTCTTCTTCCTCTTCTTCTTCTTCATCCTCTTCTTCTTCCTCTTCCTCTTCTTCTTCTTCATCCTCTTCTTCTTCCTCTTCTTCTTCTTCATCCTCTTCTTCTTCCTCCTCTTCTTCTTCTTCCTCTTCTTCTTCGTCCTTCTTCTTCTTCATCCTCTTCTTCTTTTTTCTACTTCTTTTTGTCTTCCTCTTGCAGGTCACTGCTCATGTGCAGATTTTTTTATCGGTAAAAAGATCGGCCGATTTGCCCATCATTGCCGCAAAAATCGGCCGATCGGCAAAATCGGCCGATTTTTTTCCAACTTTACCGATAAAAAAAATCTGCCAAAATACCAAAAAATGGCCAAACAATTAGCCCACTAACGATCCGAAAATCGGCCGATTTTATTTTCGGCCGAAAAATCGGCTGATTTTCAACCCATCTATGGCCTGCATTAGTCTGTTGACTACTGGCTGTAAAAAACAATCAATGTACTCCCCCATTCCAGCTGTGACTGACTCAATTCCATTAACTATTGGTCGGCCAGGTGGGTTAATCTTGTCTTTATAAATTTTAGGAACACTATATATTATAGGGACTTGACATGTTTCAGGAATCAGGTACTTCGCTTCCTTCTCATTTAAAATCTTTTTCCTGATTCCCTTTTTGACCAATATTTTCAGGTTTCTTTTGTATTCCATGTGGGGTTATTTCTCAGTTTAATATATGTATATGTGTCCTCATCATTCAGAAGTCTTGCCTCTCGGAACTTTTTCTTAGATAACACCACAATAGCCCCCCCGTCTGCCGGAAGGATTATTATATCTGTTCTGTCTTTGAGGCTTCTTATAGCATTTTTTATCTCTCTTTTCTTAATAGGTAATTTATCTAAATCATCAGTCACCATTTTAAGAAATACCTCAATGTATTTGTTATCATTGATATGGGGGTTAAACAGTGATTTGTTTTTATGTGTGCTATGTTGGTAGGAATTATGTAATCTACTTGTCTCTATTCCTTTTCCTTGGGGGTTGGATAACATATATTTCTTAATGTTAAGACTTCTGGCATATTTTGTATTCCTATGAATGTCTAAAATTTGTTCAAGTTTTTTGGGGAGCATATTTTAGATCCTGATCCAATACTTTAATTTCATCCTTGGATAGAGGCACACCACTTAGATTGAATACTCCTTTACCTAATATTCTCTTTTTCTTTTGTTGTTGTGTGTTGGTCCGGCATCCCCTCTTCTTTCAAGGCTTCTTCTGTCCCAGCCTGATTGGCCTTCTCTCCGGGGGGGGGGGGGGTAATGGCTCTGCCTCTGTATAAAAAAGGTCTAAGTGCATCCTGGCCTCGCCCTTCATGGTTATAGTGGGGAGATCTTTCTCTTCTATAATCTTCCCCTAATGGTTCAAATCTATTGCATTAGGGACTGGGCTCTTTTCAGTTCTCTGATGTTGGTAATTGCTAGGTCTCCAATTTTATCCATGGTTTCCATTCTTCCTTCTACTTCCTCTATTTTTTGTGGTTTCCTTCCACACCTTTTTTTCTCTTCCAAATACTTGGAATTTCTGTGCGTTTTTGTCTTTAGATTTTGTTTTTAGATTGTATTATGGACTTCTTGTATGTATTTATCTTTATGTTATATATGCCCTTATTGGTGTTTCCCCTTTAGGAGTGCCCGTTTTAATATTCTGGTTAGAGGTTTCGAGCACTATACATTCTTAGAATATTTATTGGTGTCCTTTCAGAGGAGTGCTCCTTTAATCTGGATTTGCCGGTTTTAGAGGAGTGTTTTTGAGCATCTTTCCATCTGTCAACTAGGTAGCATTAACACTCCAATCTGTTAGGTATCTTGTCTCCATGGGATTGATCTCAGTCACTGACGATGATACGGAGAGAGCAGGATCTATATAAGGACTAGCGCATGTCACCTAGGTTACCCCTGAGGAAGTCACGTGATCGGTGATGATACGCGTGGGAGAAACTTGGGTGACAGGAAAGCCGACGGGTTGCATTCATCACAGGTCTTGTCCGAGGTCAGGGATTTCATCAGTATTTTATAGCGGCATTTCATCTTGTTGAATGTACATGCAATTTTAATAAAACTAGTTGGTATTTTACACACTACACTATGGCAGGTTCCTTTGTTTTGAGAGTTCCACATGACAGCCCATCTGTTACAGGAGCATTCTTACACCAGTTGCAGTGGAAGAGAGAGAGTCCTATAACCCACAGAGACGCCCATACTCATACCTCACAGATGGGGAGGAAGCGCTTCTGACCTGTTTTTAATTAAATAAGTCTGGGTATGAAGGTGAGAGTCCATTTCAGACACACTTTTTGGGTGGTCAGGGATTGCTCACAGCACCAGGGAGAAGGGTACAAACACCAGCAGGAGGATCAATTTCAAGAGTCTGTACAGATTTATACCCGTTTGCATGGGATATATGAGAGATTGTGCTATTGGATGTGGTTACACGTATTATGCACATAATGGTTATAGTTTCTTTAGTATTTCACAGCAGCACAACACAGTTTCTTTGTTTTATTTTTATAAATTTGTGTTTAACATCTACAACTAGTGATTGCAACAGCTGTGCTTAACACCGAATGTATATTTATTCACTTGTTTGGGTTTGGCAGCGCACAATTATTATCACTTTGTTATACATCTCTGTAAAATATCTGCGTCCCAGAGCTGGAGAATATAGGTGAGAAGCTGCTGTTATGTGAGGAAGAAGGCTTCTTTCTTCCTAATATCAGCACCATTGATATAAATTATAACTATATATGTTTATACATATATTTTAATTTTATATATACACACACCGTATAGTGTCATTTAGGACCCATTCACATCTGAGCAATGCAGAATTGCACAATTCTTGCTGTGATGCCAAATTGTGTTAAAATATGCTATCAACACACCAAAATGTGCTTAAGAAAAAACACACAACAGTCCACGCCAAAAAAAAGGTTCAAGTTCACTGTTTGGGCCTTTTTAATGCACATTTTGGTGCAGTTTTCTAACATTTTCTGCTTTTTTCAACACATTTTAAAAAATTTGATTTTTATAAAAGATGTGCATTCTGGTGCTTTTTTACCTGTGTTTTTGTGTGTGTTCTGGAAACACATGTAAAATGCATGTCATGTTTGCAGTGCCATTATTTGTTAATGACACTCAAACGTGGCTAGCAGATGTGCTGTTTGCCAAAATGCACATAAAAATCAAAATGCATCTTAAAAAAGTGCCAAACTACGTGCTAAGAAAAGTGCCAAAATGTGCATTACAAACCACACCAAAATGCATGTTAAAATAACCTGTGCCAAAATGTGCATTAAAGCATCTAAATGTGTGTTTAGAAAAGCGCCAAAATGCACATTAACCACTTGCCCTCCAGAGGTTTTACCCCCCTTCCTGACCAGGCCCTTTTTTGCGCTACGGCGCTGCATTACTTTAACTGACAATTGCGCAGTCATGCAATACTGCACCCAAATGAAATTTCCATCCTTGTTTTCACACAAATAGAGCTTTCTGTCGGTGGTATTTGATCGCCTGTGCATCTTTTATTTTGTGCGCTATAAAATAAAAAATACTGACAATTTTGAGAAAAAAAACAGTATATTTTTGACTTTTTGCTATTAAACATGTCCAGTAAAAAAATTAAAAAATCAAATTTCATCATAAATTTAGGTCAAAATGTATTCTGCTACATGTCTTTGCTAAAAAAAGAAATCTCAATACATGTAAATTTATTGGTTTACGTGAAAGTTATAGCATTTACAAATGGCGGTAGGGGGCGAGGTCTGTGTGCTTCACTGTAAGCACACTGCCCTGGATGGCTGTGCTGTGCACAGACATTCAGAGCTGTGTGCCTGAGCTGACAGGGAGGAGGACTGTTAGTAAACAAAACAGTCCTCCTGCCCGTCAGAGATGCTTGTTAATCACCGGTTGGGACCCAGTGACTGACAGCCACGGCCGCAAATGGCAACGCGGGTAGGGCTCGAGGACGCCCCCTACTCAAAAATGCTAAATCATGTATATGTAAGTGGGAAAGTGGTTAAATAAGAACATAGACCCTTTACACTGGGGGTCAGCAACCAGTAGATTGAGAACTAACAGTAGATCACAGCCAGGTGACTAGCAGATCATGTTCTGGGCTTGCTGACCCGCCCACCCCAGAGTATCAAACAGAGTGCAATACAGAGGAACTACTTGTAAAGTTGGAGCTGTAGTAGGAAGCAAGTGCTGCATAAGCTGATGCCTCCTCTGTAGTGCTGGCTCCTCCCATGCGCAGTGATACCAACTGCACTCCACCTCTCATCCTGGCTAGGGGTCTCTAGAGAGGTGCCAGCAGCAGGAAAGAAGAGCTCTTCAGGTCAGTGTGACGCAATACACAGGTCTGTAGATAATTTATTTTTGGGGGGGGGGGGGGGGGTTAGCTCGCATTTTTTACTGAGCTGCATTTTTACCGCGCTCAAGGAAGGAAGAGGTGGGTGGAAGGATGTAAAGAAGGAAGGGGTGGGTGGATGGAAGGAAGGGGTGGGTGGAAGGAAGGAGTGTGTAGAAGGAAGGGGTGGCTGAAAGGAAGGGGTGGATGGAAGGAAGGAAAGAAGAGGTGGATGGAAGGAAGGGGTGGGTGGAAGGAAGGAAGGGGGGGGTGGATGGAAGAAAGGGTGGGTAGATGGAAGAAAAGAGGTGGATGGAAGGAACGAAAGAAGAAGTGGATGGAAAGAAGGGTGGGGTGGGTGGAAGGAAGGAGTGGGTAGAAGGAAAGGAGGGGTGGGTGGAAGGAAGGAGGGGAGAAAGGGAGGGCTGGCTGGAAGGAAGGGTGGAAAGAAGGAAGGGGTGGGTGGAAGGAAGGAAAGAAGAGGTGGATAGAAGAGAGGGGTGGGTGGAAGGAAGAAAGGAAGGGTCGGTGAAAGGGAGGAAGGGAAGGAAGGGGTGGGTAGAAGTAAGGAGTGGAAGGAAGGAAGGGTGGAAGGAAGGAAGGGGTGGATGGAAGGAAGGGAGGGGTGGTAGGAAGGATGGAAGGAAGGGAGCAGGGGTGGAAGGATGGAAGGAAGAGTGGGGAGGGAGGGAGGGAGGGATGGATGGAAGGGGGGTGGAAGGAGGGGAGGGGGGGTTGAAGGTTAGGTTAAACTCACCATGACTCCTTCCTGTTCAGTTTCCCACACCTCCTCTGAAGCTGCATGGACTGGAGTGTTGGTGGGCACAGGGGGAAGCAGAGCAAATCCAGCCTCTCTCCCCTCTTCTCCTATTAGTGCAGAGGATGGAGGGATGGGCTGGGCACTGAGAAGAACACAGCGGTGGTGTGAGGCAGAAATAAAACTGAACCGTTCTGTGCAGCGGTGGAGACTAGGGGTGTTTGGGAGGGGTGGCCTTGGGGGTGGTGACAAGCAGCAATCTCATGTATGGTTTTCAACGAAGCAGCTGGAAGCCGCATCTCCTCCTCTCCCTCCTGCGGCTTTCAGAAATTTCGAGGGTTCTGCAGCCTGCAGGGATGGTTGGCAACTCTCCTCTGATGCTCCCCTTATCTACGTCCCTGGCACACAGGCAGACTTTCTCCACATTTTCTGTTCTTGGCCATTTTCTGGTCTTGGCCACAGATAGTCAGATACTGTTCACAGGCCCTACAATTCATAACAGATGTAACAGCTATCCAGATACCCCAGGAATTGAGAATCTGCCTGGCGGGTCTTGTGAAACCTCTGGCTTGTAGAAAGGTTACCAGGAAACTCTTGAGTACCCTATTGTATTATCCTATGAAAGCAATTGTCCTTATTTGAAAATCTGCTGCTCCCCTGTCCTTGTGAGAGTTGAATAAACAAGAGATTTCCACCTATCCATTACATAAAGCTTCCCAGAACAGCCGAGGATGTCAGGTCAGATTCAACAAAAATTGGTTGGAGAATTCAGACATGGCAGCCCTACCTTAGGGCAGTTAGATATTACCTTACAAGGTGACTGTAGGCATTCCTTTTTCCATGTCTGGCTCAAGTGTTTTGGCTTTGTTCTATTTGTTCATTGGGGAACGTGCCCCTCCTTTACAATATTCCTATTCATCCTTTGCTGTTGATTACACAATACTGTAAGTTAGGACTAGTTTCTGATGCCCTTGCTTTTTCATATCTTGTACTCCAGTCTCTGTACCTCTATTGACAGCTGTGCACTGTCGTATTATTATGTAACAGTGGAGCTTATCTGTTTTTCTTTTCTTGTTTTTGGCAGTGTTTTGTTGATATGCTGCCTATTGGTTCTTCTATAAAAACTCAATAAAACAGTAAAAAAAAAAGTTGGCAAGTTTTTCTTTGCACTGAGAATGTTTGTTTGGGTCAGAACTGGATAAGCATATCTGTAATATTTCAAGGGGTAAAATGTTAAAATTGTTGTTAGTTGCAGAACTGTCTTTATCTTTAAATCGGTTTGGTGTAGCAAGAGGTGGACCCAGTGTTGATTAGGAGGAATACCTGTTGCTGGTGTTTAAAAACAACACTTTGTACATGGGTCCACTAGGTAATGAATAAATGCTGTCTTTAGTGTGAAACGCATTTACCTGCCAGTCCCCCACTGTATTTCCACTGTCTGTATTGGTTTCATCTTGGTTCCATTTTGCTTGAGGTGATTAGTGCAAATAAAAAAAGTATCACTGACAGTACTATCTTGGTTCCATAAAGTGGATTGTTTGGAGTGCAGCCGATCGGACGTCCTTTGTTCTCATCTGAGCAGTATTCAAGTGTTACATTTGTCAGCTTGTAAGTACCGTATTTTCCGGCGTATAAGACGATTTTTTACCCCTTGAAAATCTTCTCGAAAGTCGGGGGTCGTCGTATACGGCATACTGACACTTTTTAGGGGGTGGCGCGGTGCCACCGCCACCCCCCCCCCCTTCCAAGGGGCACTAAGTACAGAGCTGGGTAGGGGCTGCTGTCTCTTACCTGGATCCGGTCTAGGAAGCGCGGCTGCTCCTTCATTCGGTTCAGCCACTGGATGTTCGCGCGGCTGCTCGGCTCCACCTCCTCACCGGTGATTGGCCACCAGAACTGTAGCTCAGGAAAGGCACACAGGCGGCCAATCAACGGAGAGGAGGCGGAGCCGAGCAGCCCCACGAAAATTGAGTGGAGTGGCCGGTAAGTGTGCCATACAGAGGTGCTGCTGCAACCACATATGCTGGCTGCAGCAGCACCATACTGGAACAGGGGCCAGCAAATGTCATTGGTAGGAATAGTGCCCCATCATTGGTCTCACCGATACCAATGATGGGGCACTATTCTTCCCACTGACACCAACGATGGGGCACTATTCTTCCCACTGACACCAACAATGGGGCACTATTGCCCCCCCCCCCCCCCCACTGACACCAACGATGGGGCACTTCCCCCCCCCCCCCCACTGACACCAACGATGGGGCACTATTCCCCCCCCCACTGACACCAACGATGGGGCACTATTCCCCCCCCCCCACTGACACCAACGATGGGGCACTATTCCCCCCCCCCACTGACACCAACGATGGGGCACTATTCCCCCCCCCACTGACACCAACGATGGGGCACTATTCCCCCCCCCACTGACACCAACGATGGGGCACTATTCCCCCCACTGACACCAACGATGGGGCACTTCCCCCCCCCCCCCACTGACACCAACGATGGGGCACTATTCCCCCCCCCACTGACACCAACGATGGGGCACTATTCCCCCCCCCCACTGACACCAACGATGGGGCACTATTCCCCCCCCCACTGACACCAACGATGGGGCACTATTCCCCCCCCCACTGACACCAACGATGGGGCACTATTCCCCCCCCCACTGACACCAACGATGGGGCACTATTCCCCCCACTGACACCAACGATGGGGCACTATTCTTCCCACTGACACCAACAATGGGGCACTATTGCCCCCCCCCCCCCCACTGACACCAACGATGGGGCACTTCCCCCCCCCCCCCACTGACACCAACGATGGGGCACTATTCCCCCCCCCACTGACACCAACGATGGGGCACTATTCCCCCCCCCCACTGACACCAACGATGGGGCACTATTCCCCCCCCCACTGACACCAACGATGGGGCACTATTCCCCCCCCCACTGACACCAACGATGGGGCACTATTCCCCCCCCCACTGACACCAACGATGGGGCACTATTCCCCCCACTGACACCAACGATGGGGCACTATTCCCCCCACTGACACCAACGATGGGGCACTATTCCCCCCACTGACACCAACGATGGGGCACTATTCCCCCCACCGACACCAACGATGGGGCACCATTCCTCCCACTGACACCAATGATGGGGCACTATTCCTCCCACTGACACCAATGATGGGGCACGATTCTTCCCACTGGTGTGCATTGGAAGAGGGGTAGTCTTATACGGCGAGTATAGCCCAAACACTACATTTTAACAGGAAAAGTAGGGGGTCGTCTTATACGCCGGAAAATACGGTAAATTTCCTAGAAATGTGCATGCCTGAAAAATGTGTTTAGTTTTGGATTTGTTTGTTAAGTTAATAATTTTAATTTCAACTCGTTTGATTTGTTTTCAGAATTTGTTTTGTAGGTTCTGATTCGTTTGGTAAACTAGTTATTTTCAAATCGATTTGAATTTGCAGAAGATGGGTATTTTCATTCTATGTTTATTCCATTTTTTTATATATGGTTTTATTCCTTCTTCTCTATTTTATTCGATTGTGTTTTATTCTACTCTATAAAAGCAGCTGAAGTAGGAACCATCTTATTTCACTTTTATACCTTATTGTATTTATTGCAATTTACTCCCATTTCATATTCATTTTTTTCATTCAAATTCATATTAATTTATGTTAGAATTTATTTCAGATTCATTGAAATTCATTATTATTGATAAATCTGAATAATGAAAACGTCATCTGAATTTCGAATCATAACAAATCTTGCATGTCCATTTATTAGTATAAATACATTTTAAGCATGTACTAGGTGTGTGTACCCTTGTTTGCCTTCTGTCTGTTAACACCTGGTTCACACTAGTGCTGCCATGTTTGCTCAGGCACAGCAGCCCATTCATTTGAATGGGCTGCTTTCCAGCACAAAAAAGGTGCATGCACCTTTTTAAAACCGTGGCCACAGGAAAACCAAATGGTCTTTTTGACAATGCAGTTTTCTTGTGGTTCTCACACCCACGCTCACGCTGTGGGCTGAGAAGCATGGGGGTGCCAATGAGAATGAATGGCAGCCCCCACTCATCTTGCAAGAGAAGCAGGATTCTGCTGATGGGGGTTGTGGGAATAGGTGCGATTCCTGCACTCGCAACCAGCCCGCTGGCTAGGGTTGCCACCTCATCACTTTAAAACCGAACACAATAATTACACGATCTGTAGCTGATTAAGGCGGCAATTAAACTCACTTAGTGCCTTATCTGCATTAAATTAGCCTCAGAATCTGTGTAATTAATATGTGTTCGGGTTTAAAGGGATGAGGTGGCAACCCTACCACCAGCTAGTGTGAACCTAGTGTCAATGGCTCCTAAATCTCTATTAGAAAACAAAAATCTTACTCTGACAAACTCATTAAGCTATCCATCATTTGTAACACATGTGATTTTTGGGTTTTTTTTTTCCCTGAGCAGGCCTAGCAGCAAGCTATGGATTTAGAAGATTTTCAAACTAAAATATTTAATATAATCCTAGACATTTATTTACTAAAGGGTGTTTGATTAGGTGAAGACGCAAGTTACTCTGTTCCTTTGGAACATTTAATCTTGATGTACAGGGACAGAGTAAAAGTAGGACTGAAAGTTTGAAAATAAGGGTAGGTCTTGTCAAATGAGACTTTTTAGATTTCAGTCCTTACAGAATAAGTTTTGGAATATGTTCTAGCAGCTCCAGCCTCTCCCCCCCCCCCCCCCTTTCCAGTGACAGCGACCAAGGATTTTCTCCCCGAACCTGCTGTCACGATTTGAAAATAACATGGCTGTGCAGGGTACTTCCCACACGGCTGCGTCTTTAATTCACAGTTCTTGTGAATGACTTGAACTACAAGTACCGTCAGTCTTTGCAGCAAATGGCTTGTTGTTCTGAATGGACTGTGGCATTGCTGATGAGCAGTCTCATAGTTCATTCACAAGCCCTGCAGCTTGTGGACAGCCAGCCTGTATGAAGGTACAGGCTTAAAGTTGCAGGGCTTGTCTGCAGAAGTCTGACATTGCACCTCTGACCCACGGATCATGGCTTTCCAGACTTCGTAGGGAAAAAATAAATGCACATTTTTTTTTCCCTAGAAAAATGTGCATTTATTATTTTTTCCCAAAAGGTGTTCTTATCCTTTATTGCCTTTAGGGTGCCTGTCCTAAGATTTTTCATTTTCAGGTTTCAACAAGAAAAACTGCTGATCAGATCAGTCAAAAAATATATTTATTTTTAATTAGAAGAAGGATACAGTATACAAATTAATGCCTCTCAAAGTATACTCTATTTGAATACAATTGATTTTATGCCAAAGACAATGGCTGCATGTGACACTATACCCTTAAACAGAGTACAAGTAAAGAATAGTTTCACAGAGTAATTCACTACAGGATAGTTCCTCAAACCATTCTCATCAGGCACTTCCAAGGTGGAGTTCAATTTACAGAAATTTTTAATAAAAAAGCAGCATTAATGACTAATGAAATAAGTCAATGAACAAATCAGAATCCATGCTTTCTCATCAACACTTCATACAATCAAGTAAGGAGTGGAGAGGGGGTAAAACTGAGTACATCAATGATAGAAACTATCTGTTTCCTTGTAAATCACAGAATGCAATGTCTTTTAAAGCAAGAAATATATTTCATGTATAAAAAGTGGTATATGACTTTATTCACTCTCAGAAAGAGGCATTTAATGGGGGATATAACTGCTTTGTATAAATACATACAAATATTGCAAACTTTATTCATTTTATAACTTATGTTCACCTCATAAACTGACCTATGCAGACAAGGGGTACCAGTAGTTTTAATTACAGTGAGCCATTTGTAAGATATTGTTAAATGTAAATGCCATACCTATAAACCTCTTCTATCACCCATGAAGCCTGGCCAAAATACTTCCGTTGTTGGACATGAGCTACAACAAACTGCCAAAAAGCCTGCTCCTTTGAGGACAACTAAAGAGATTATCAGTTAACTTGTCCTCAAAAGTACAAAGTTCATGGAGCGTTTTGCTGTAGCGCAGGTCCTGAAAATAAACCAGAATGTAGGAATGTCAACATTGAGGGTATTCTGGCCAGGCTTCATGGGTCTCATAAAAAGGCCTACAGACATGTAATTTGCATTAAACATTTAAACAAATGATACAGCCTATTTTAAAGTACTGGTGCCCTCATCTGCATAGGAACAGGTTATGTAAAAGCCGAACATAGCCTTGAAGGTCACCGCAAAAGACAAAAAAACGGACATCCTTTACACCTGAAGGAAAAAAAGGTTTCAAAATCCCTATTTGGTTTAATTTTATTGGCTGTCTGTGCATCACTGGGGAGATTTCTCTTTACTTCTTGTCCTGGTGAAGTAACAAGAAATAAGGAAATCTCTCGAAAGTGAGGAAAATTCTTATCTTTGAAAACTGTCACTGAAACCTTTGCCCCCCAAGGAAACTATATCTTCAATTATTCTGGTGAGAAAACTCTTAAATTTTGCACTTTGCATCACTTTTTGTCCTTGTGACAATGGTCACAGAGTAAAGAGAGAGGTGACTCTTTCTAGTGGTGACACAAATAGCAATACAAATGTAATTTATTCAAAGCTTTAAAAAAAAGTTTGCCTTTACATAAAGCATACCTCTGTATGTGAGAAGTTCTTTGCATTTCCAGAATTCTAAAAAGTTAAACACTTTTCTGTGGGAGCTAGTTCTAGACAGTTTAGTAGATTTCTTCAAAGAAAGTGGCACAAGTATCTTAATGTACAAAATATAAATGGCTAATAAAGCAAAACTAAAAAAAATGCTTTTCATTATAGACAGAGTGGAGATGGATTAAAACACCTATCAGGATTTTGTTGTCTGTGCCCCCATTAGGAAGATTTTCCCTCTCTATTTGTCTGGTTTACCATTATCATTAAAAGTAAAAGAAAATCCCCTATTTTGGGTTGTCCCTAGAAAAATAAGAGGAAATCTTCCAATGGGGGCACTAGTTCTGGTGACTTGGGGGCCTCAATTAATGAACTTAAAATTTGCAGGGATTTCCTCTCACTTCCTATTTTGGCAATGGGACAGAACGTAACAGTAAAAAACAAAAAAAAACATAGGGTTTAAAACCATCCCTTACAAAATCCAAAATGGGAAAAAAAAAAAAAAAAAGTTTTGCCTATAGTCCTACTTTAATAGTTATAACACATAATAGGGAAACATTTTCTCTATTCCCAAAGGCAGTTGGGTACTCTCTGGATCAATATTTTCAGTGTTATTTTTATAAGGTTTCTTTGCCTTCTTTTTGATCAACTAAGTTTAGATTCTAGAAGAAGCATTTTCTTTTTTGTTTTAGGTTTTTCTTTTGGCTAAACCTGATGGACATTTTCCAACCCATGTGACAAGTTAACACAAATATGCATGATCCTGATGACAATTAAAAAGTTTGTTTTACCAAAACATTTTTCATTCACTTTTTCATTAATCCAGTGCAAAATAAATGTGTGTTATCTTTTACATAATTCAACACCTCACAGGCATAAATTATTATCCACCTAACTATTCTAAAACTGCAGAACTGGGTTGCATGCCTTGCTTCACCTTGACCGTACAATGACATAAGGTTTATACAGCTATCTGATAAGAAGCATTGAGGTATGTGCTAAACATTTGCATGTAAAGGTCTGTTTCTATATGGCCTACCATTGAAGATATTTGCAATTTCCAGTGCAGAGAAAAAGTAGTTGTCTATGCAGTGTAAATTATAGCAATAAGTTATTTATAAATACATTTGTCGCATTTTCACTCCTGTGCTACTCTATACATTTTAGAGCATACCTCAGTTTACTCCATGATACTTATACAAAACCCTCTCATCTTTCTTCGAATTTCAGATATCCAGCAAACCATGGTCAATCTCATCAATAAAACATCAAAGCACAGACATTTGTCGGGTGTCCATCAACAGGCAGCATTGCTGTCACAGTCACTAGTCAATGTCAGTTGGCATCAGGTATCAAAGTCATCAGAATGAATACTCTACCTTCCCTCTCCTTTGTCCTGCTTCCCGCTATCTTTTGTCCTGTTTGGATGGCTCCATAAAATGTCTCAATATAGATTATATTAGGTCATTGGAAACCTCTACAGTTGAATTAGGGACAGTAGGACAACACCCTAACATTCTATTTAGATGTAAAAATAAAGTTTACATTTTGTAGGGTTTCCATTTGAATCTAAAATACCTCCAATTCATATGCTCTGTCCTCAGTTTTGGTTAGGCTTGCAGGGCAATACAGAAATTGACCAATAATAGTAATAATAATAAAAAAATAGGTTAGTGCATATGTGCTCCCACCTAACATAATTCCTTTTTCTTACAATCAAATCCAAAGGAAGGAGTTGATAAATAGTTGACACATACAAAATAGTAAGGCAGCACTAATGTCCCATTGGTAGAGAAGTACTACATTTCTTGAAAGACAAAAAAAAAAAAAAAAAAAAAAAAGTATATAGTATTTATATAGCGCCAAAAGGTTTGCTCAGCGCTGTACATTATAGTGGGAGACAGAACATGAGACAATACAGTAACAATACAAAACACGAGGGGTTCGAGGGCCCTGCTCTTTCGATCTTACAATCTAGGAGGGAGGGGCTAGTGGTACAGGAGGAAATGGCTGTGGGGGGTGGAATGGTAGGAGGAGTGGAGGAGATCGGCTGTTAAGTGAGGGTGAGGTAGGCTTGCAAATGGCTGCACTGACATGCTCATTGTAGTATGCATCTGTATTGTGGCCTCTGGTAATGTTTAGTGTCTGCCGTGGCCAGCAGTTATATACTGTCCTCCCACTCTCTCCAGAGATCAAATTGCTGGATTGGATGTACTAAGAGTACATTTACTTGTGAACCAAGAACCGCTAATCTAAAGTGTCTTCATTACAGGTCAGAAGTATCAATACACCTAAGGAAAAGTCTAACTAACATCTACTCCATCATAGGAATCTATCAATATAAAATCACAATTGTATTTTGAGGTTATTGTAAAAAAAAAAAAAAAAAAGGAAAATTAAATTATATTTTTCAAAAAACTGTAACCAGCATAGTCCTGCCACTAGATGGACCTATGGTACAGTTTTTACTACTTACAGCACAACAAGTATTTTAGAGAGATATAATCCATCAGCCTGGATATAATGGAATATGGATGGATGTACAAAGGGAACAGGCAGAAAACAATCTGATTGTGGATTTATGTATTCGGATAACAATTTATACTATTAAAAAAAGGGAATAATCAAACAAGATTTAAAAAAAATGGTATTAAGTGCTAATTCTGCATTAAGGCCAAAGTGAGACATGGTAGAGTGTATACATCTAGAAAATCTGAACCTTTCAGCCTGAAATGCAGTACATTAGGGGGAATCATTTCCAAAGCGAAAAATGTTTATACCTTCCATGGCTTTAGGTTTTCAAGTGTTCAGGGACACTGGTCTAAGGAGCCAATTTTGATGAGCCTTATGTGCTCACTAAAAGGGCTTCTTAGGGGTTGGATGGTGCGGTTTAAAATATATAAGATTATATGGGCATGCAAGAAAACAGTACATTGCATAATCACATGAGCAGTCTAGAAACTGCAAAATTGCATGTTCCTTACCAGGGCGGACTGACAACTCATGGGGCCCCTGGGCAATAGGGGATCATGGGGCCCCTGTGTCCTTGCCCAAACTCAAAAAAGCCTATGAAAAAAAAGGTACCAGGGACATCTCATGGGGCCCCCTACTGACCCCTGGCCCTCGGGCAGTGCCCGGGTTTCCAAATGGTCAGTCCACCCCTGTTCCTTACCTATATTTTCCTTAAAGGTCTTCTGTCCATGATGTATAAAATTATAGGAAAGAATTTCTCTTTTTACACCAGAAAACACCTTTGAGATCATTAAAGCATAACTAAAAAGGGATTTTTTTTTACGTTTTGGATAGAGTGGAAATGGATTCGCACATCTGTAAGGTTAATATTGCTGTCTGTAGCCAAGTTAGGTACATTTTATATTTATACTGATATGCGCCTTATAATTTACATGACAATAAGACTGCTCCTTAGATGTATTGATACTCTTGGTCTGTAGTTTAGACACTTGATTAGTGGTTCCTGGTATGCTATAACTGTACTCTGGCAAACCCAATTGGATTCACTGCTAAAGGAGAAACCCCCAAAATGTGCCATGTGCCCTAGCAACCAATCCAGGCCAGTAAGTAACTGCAGAGTAGAGCCCATGGCTATGGAGGATGTTGCTAGCAAGCCTAATAGCTGGCCATGGCAGGCTCTATCATCCTCTAGAGACCACAGAACAAGTGCATATTTCTAACAAACCTGGGAGTGGAACCATTGTTTTTAAAAGTTTTTCACTATTAACCGCTTCACGCCTAAGGGTAAAACAAATCTTAATGCCTAAGCACAATTGTGCAACGTTGACATGTGTTAGTAAAAAACTGTACATATCACCACAACTACTTTGTACATCCAGGTGAATTATACGGTTTATATTTTTTTTTATGACAAATTGGTCTCTCATTTGGTGGTAAATGGTCTTGGATATCCTGGGGTTTTTTTTTTGTTTTATTATTGTTATCAAAGGAAAACTGGCCCAAAATAGTAAAAAAAAAAAAAAAAAATTTTTTAAATTTAGCTGCGAGTTTGTCGTTACTACCATAATCTACCACCAAAGAGCAACCCAAAATCAAATTTCCATCTCTTGACGATCGTAGCGACACCATATATGTTATTTTTTGTTTGTACCCGTAGTACAGCCCAGAAACAATAGTGCGCATTTTTTTTTAACCTAAAAACACACACTGACATTGATACCAATTACAAGAAAAAATTCCTGACCTTTGGCCCTGACCCAAACACTAACCCTGGCACTGAAATAGATCAAACCTTGAACTAGGTATTTTTTATTTATTTTTTTATCTTTCTTTTAACAAATCGTTTTTGTTTCTCAATACATCTCCCTCCTCCATTCACAGAAAAAACAAACACAACAAGGGGGGTGGGCTATACAGTGACTGATCGCTGTGATAGCCTCTGATTGGCTATCACAGTGATCATGTGACCTGGAATCAGGAGTCTCGGGTCCTGATCGTTAGAACGGGACCCGGGGCTCTCAGTGACACCCCGGTCTTTGTGCTGGGAATGCGCTGTGCAGCACGCTTCCAGCACAAAGACAAGTACACAAATATGCGGCCCCATGGAAAAAAGCGCAGTTCTGTGAGGTTGCATATTTGTGTGAAACATGAAGGGGTTAAAATACTACTTTGCAGCCCCTGTTTTTGTATCCAAGTGGTTTGAGGTTTTCAACATGCTGGATCCTTGAGTGGCAATTCCCATGACAAACAAAAGACCATTTATGTTGGAGAATATGTGAGTGCACTACTATTACAAATTCTTCCTCCTCCTGGCCACATTTAATGGTGCAGGGTGTGCCTGATCTTGTTTGTTTTTTTTTTCATATTGATACTGAGGCTTTGTGAGTGTCACGCAATATGCGAGGCCACCATGGATTTTGTTTTTAATGGGGGCAATATGGTTTTCTGGATATCTAATTGACATTTTAAGGAAAATAATCGAGTTTTGTATGAAGAGCATGGATTAAACTGATCAAAAGCTAAAGTGCAAAAATGTAGGCACCAACAATAAGTCCTTTTCAAGTGATTTATTTATTCCACAAGGTGCAGATCTATTTCATGACCTCTGGATCAAAATGTTGGCTGCTGCTGAAATAAAAAAAAAAAAAAAAAAAGACTCAATGGTGGTGCTGTTAATACTTTTGCATTTACACTTTACCAATAACTGGAGGGTGAAGCTTGCCAATACTAGAGTTGTGTGAGTGTGGTACACTCAACTACAGTGTTGTGTGGTCTGTCATAGGACATCATCCTACAGATATCTGTAGTTTTTTTTTTATATACATGCACTACTTTTCACTTCAAGTTCATATGCCTATTTGCTTTAGCAAGTACACATAATTTGGAACACAGCACATTGGGAACACTCGATTCACACTACTGCTACCTGACAGTTGCACGACTTTGTCAGGTGACTTGAGTACTACTTTAAAGCAACTCTCAAGCAACTTTCAGGGAATGCCTGGGTAATCTTCCTGTAATGTTGGATCCAAATCACATCAATATAGAGAAGGATCAGACTTGGAGGCAACTTCTATTAAAGTATATGGGCACAAGTCGGATAGAAGTAACCTTGAAGTAGTACAGGAACCTTTTCTAAGCTTGGAGCAACTTCAGTATCCCAAGTCGCAGTAGTGTGAACCAAGCCTTAACAGACATTTTTAGAAGGTTCTATAAATACATACTTAAATATGTCCCAAATGCACACACTTTCTTTTACACACTAGTCCCCTTATACACATGTATGCAGTATAAAAAAAAAAAAGTTTAAAACAGATACAATTTATTTCTCTTCTCTGAATTTTGAACAAAAGGAGCAGCATGGTACAGAGACACAATGGTTGCTACAATTTGCTACTTTGTGGGTACAGTATCACACAGAAGTGAGTACACCCCTCACATTTTTGTAAATACTTTATTATATTCTTTTCATGTGACAATATGAATGGTGGCCACACAAAATATTGACACTTTGGGGCCAATTTGGACATTTACACTTAGGGGTGGACTCAATTTTGTTGCCAGCGGTTTAGACATTAATGGCTGTGGGTTGAATTATTTTGAGGGGACAGAAAATTTACAGTTATACAAGCTGTACACTCACTACTTTACATTGTAGCAAAGTGTCATTTCTTCAGTGTTGTCACATGAAAAGATATCAAAAGATTTACAAAAATGTGAGGGGTGTACTCACTTCCATGGGATACTGTATGTGCAATATAAGGCACATCAGAGTGAACTATAACTAAAGGCTAAGTTCACCTCTTGCATAAAAATTACTGCAGACAAGGGGTCCCAGTAAGAAAATAATTAAAAAAAAAAACAAAAAACCAAACTCCCAACACAGGTATGGAGCATTCTTGCAACAAGGCAGCACAGGGGAACGCCATGTACATAGGAATTTTTCAGCTAGGCTTCGATGGTGCCACCAGTTCCTGGCCCTTAAACTGGATCTAAATGCCAGGGGGCAAAGGCAGGTATTCCGATCATGTGACTGCTGTGATTGGCTGTCACATGATCGGAAAGCTCCAGACCGCAAGTATACATTGGTAGCGTTCTGTTACATGTTAGTTGCTGTGCTATGAGCATACTCTCAGAATAGTAACTTGTTTACAAATAGATGCATATATGTGGCTGCTTGGCATTAACACCCACCCACTGCATATATGTACCACGTCAGCAGAAAGAGGTTAAAGTGTTACTAAACCCATAACCCTGCATTCACTATATCTGGTCTCCCACAGTACACAGAACATAGAAGTGCAAGTCTTGTGTCTTTTGTCAGTGTCTTGCAGAGCAAATGTTAAAGCTTGTAGGAGGTTTTGCTCTAGGAGGATGCAGAACCCCTGACCTCTGTCTGAACAGTGCTGATTGGCCCTTTTCTGATAACATGCACTCAATCAAGAGAAAAAAAAAAAACCTCTTTAACAATACACACCAAACTGAGCACGTGCAGAGTGACTCCACTCGATATGTCTCATCAGGAGATAAGAGGGAGACACTGGAAGAAAGTTAGGATCAGAGAAGACAGGATCAAACAGCCTTTTTACACAATGCAGAGGATTAACCCCTTAGGTTCCACAGTGAGTATAACAAGCATGCTTTACTGCATATACAGACTGATTTTATCGTTGTGAGTTTAGTAACACTTGAAGCCATGACAAAAATACCTAGTATCCGTACTGGAACACTATCAGCCATTTCAGTCTTAGTCTGAGATGACACTCGGCAATTTTTTTTTCCATATCATTGAATATTAAGTGCAGACTTAATGTGTCAAAGTGCATTAATGAGCAATGCAGTAAGGCAGCCTATTTTGGAATTTTCAGTTTTTAACAGACTTGCAACATTATTTTTCCAATGCAGCACATTACAATGCACAGTTGCTTCACACCTGTACATTGCAACAATGCACATGGGATTTAGTGCACCACAGACTGACTAGGTATATTGGGGTGCAGTTCAAAATGAATGGCATAACAACCCACCGCACTTCGGTTTACACACTACTGCTTGTTGCATTAACACACAGTATAGTGAACATTACTAAAACACAAATCTGAATGTAGTCTTGTGAATTAAAATATTGTTCCCCTACAATATAATTTTATATAGTTTATTTACACAACCCCTACCAGTATTTACACTTATTTGCTATTAAAACATCCTTTAAGGCCCAACCCTATTCACCTATGCAAATCTAACGAGAGTCCAGGAGTGTATTTTTTAGTTTACAACATAATGCAAGGCACAATTTTTAAAAAAGGTAATATTCACAAGTGCAAAATGACCAGAACAAAAAAAATAAATAAATATGAAATCTTTGTTTAAAAAAAAATATATAATCGCCTATCCCTTTTGAAGCTATTATTCAATGAAGATAACTTTTTTTACATAAATTTAGTGCAATTAATCAGCAGTACATCAAGGCATTTCATAGGCACTTCACATCAGGCAGGTTTTAGTGCAACAGTAGGCACTTCATCGTAAGCAATATTCTTTTGCGATTTACATCTCAGAAGTGACAACTCCCATAAGGATCATTGTGAGGATAAGAATGGTGTTTCCTTTAAAAAAAAAAAAAAAAAGTAAACAAATTATATAATTGTATATTTATATTACGAAAAAACAAAAAATAAAATAACAGGGCTACACACTTGAACAAACTGAGATAGTTCAATCATTTTTAAATGATAGACAAGATATGATATACAGGGTCTGTTTCTTGCTTGCTTATTGTTGGGGTTGCTATTTTTTGGTAGGACTCATTTATTTAATCACTTGACCTCCAGAGGATTTACCCCCCTTAATGACCAGGCCTCTTTTTGCTACTCGGCGCTGCACTAATTCAACTGATAATTGTGCAGTCATGCAATGCTGCAGCCAAATGAAATTTACGTCCTTTTTTTCACAGAAATAGAGCTTTCTTTCGGTGGTATTTGATCACCTGTGCGCTTTTTATTTTTCACGCTATAAACAAAAACATTTTGAAGAAAAACAATATTTTTTTACTTTCAGCTATAAAAAAAAATATATCGTAAACTCAAAGTTGGTTATAAATTTAGGCCAAAATGTATTCTGCTACATGTTTTTGGTAAAAAAAATCCCAATAAGTATATATTGATTGCTTTGTGTGAAAGTTATAGCGTCTACAAACTATGGTATAGATACTGCAATTTACGCCTTTTTTTGCTACACAGCGCTGCGCTAGTTTAACGGACAATTGCGCGGTCATGCAATACGGTACATAAATGAAATTTACATCCTTTTTTTCCCACAAATTGAGCTCTCTTTCGGTGGTATTTGATCGCCTGTGCGGTTTTTATTTTTTGTGCTATAAAAAAAAAAAGGCTGACAATTTTGAGGAAAAAAAACAAAAAAACATTTTGGACTTTTTGCTATAAAACATGTCCAGTAAAAAAAATTTAAAAATCAAATTTAGTCATAAATTTCTACCAAAATGCATTCTGCGACATGTCTTTGCTAAAAAAAAAAAAACCCAATACGTGTAAATTAATTGGTTTATGTGAAAGTTTTATAGTGTTTACAAATGGCGGGAAAGATACTGGGATTTTTAGTTTTTTTTTTATACTAATAATGGCGGCGATCAGCGACTTATGGCGGCGATCAGTGACTTATGGCGGGACTGCGGCGGACATTCTGACATTGGGGGGTATTGACTTGGGGTCACTGACACCCCCAGTGACACCAATACAGTCATCAGTGCAAAAAAACACAAAAAAAAAAAACTGACTGTACTAATGGCACTGGGGAGGAAGGGGTTAAGTTTATTATTCAGGGAAAGGGTTGTCTGTGTGAGAGGAGTGTTTTTACTAAGGGGAGGGGGTGTGTAGTGCAGGGAACACCGCTGATCGGGAGAGAGAAACTCTTCTGTCCCGATCAGCATGTCCTGGAGCTGTCAGGGAACTGACAGAAAGCACAGCTACTGCAGCTGTGCTCTGTCAGCTATTGCCGCAGATCGGCGGGACATAGCCGGTAACGACTGGCTGTGACCAGGCAACAGACATCCGCGGCTGTGATAGGTGGGACAGGTAGGGCGGCGTCGCCTCGCGCATGCCCCCTACCGGTTTTCAAAATACACATTTTAAAATGTGCTTTTGCCCAGCCGTGCCGCCCTGCTGCCGTATTTCTACAGTGGGTGGGCGGCATGTGGTTAAAGCACTACACGACTAATTAAATCCCCTGCAGAACTGCCACTATCAAGCTATCAACTATATTGGACCTGTTATTTGACAAAAAAAAAAAAAAAAAAACGACACCCACTAGATAGCAATATGATGTCGATATTGTAAAAATTTGGTATAATTTGTCTGTTTTGTAGCTTGCGTATTATATTGTCTGCCTGTTTGTTCCTTGCGTATTGTCACAATTTCCCATTTCTTGTTCACATACTGTCATTATTGCCTGTTTCTTGTCAAGTCTGCCAATTTTTACTTTATTGTGAAGTCATCACAATTTGTTTACATGGTATATTCATTTCATTAAATCCTCCACAAGCCGGTCACTTGGCCTCAGACTGAATTAATTAGATTTTACACAGTTTTTTTATTAATAAGTTTTTAAACTGAAAATCCATCTATCTTTTACAAGAATTTAATATATGATAAAAGGAGGCCCAGTATAGTAGGACTACCTACATAGATAGCACAGATAAACCTTCCTGCTTTGGGGCTTGTTTTTGTCTGATTGAAACTTTAGACTGAGCTGATAGAAAAGAGTCAAGTTAATTCTCTCACTCCTTCACTTGTGTGTTTTAAATGCCAGTTTATTGTTATTATTTACTTATTGAGCTTTATATGCACATGCAAGATTATTATTATTATTATACAGTATTTATAAAGCGCCAATAGTTCGCTCAGCGCTGTACATTACAAAGGGGGACAGAACATGTGACAGAACAATACTATGCAAAACATGAGGGGATTGAGGGCCCTGCAAAACATGAGGGGATTGAGGGCCCTGCTCTTTCGAGTTTACAATCTAGGAGGGAGGGGATGGTGGCACAGGAGGAGATAGCTGTGGGGGATGGAGTGGTAGGAAGAGTGGAGAAGGTCGGCAAGTTAGCAGGGGGTGGGGTAGGCTTCCCTGAAGAGATGGGTTTTTAGGGTGTGCCTAAAGGAGAGGAGCGTAGGTGATAATCTGATGGGTTGGGGCAGGGAGTTCCAGAGGATGGGTGACACCCTGGAGAAGTCCTGGAGGCGGGCATGGGAGGAGGAGACCAGGGAACTAGAGAGAAGGAGGTCTTGTGAGGAGCGGAGTGTGCGTGCTGGGCGGTACTTGGATATTAGGTCAGTGATGTAGTTCGGGGCAGTATTGTGGACAGCTTTGTACGTCAGTGTTAGGATTTTGAATTTAATCCGTTGCGCAATCGGAAGCCAGTGGAGGGATTGGCAGAGGGGGGTGGCGGAAACAGAGCGGTTGGAAAGGTGGAAGAGCCTGGCAGCCGTATTCAGGATCGACTGAAGCGGGGATAGCCAGCGGCGAGGCAGGCCAGTGAGGAGGGAGTTGCAGTAGTCAAGTCGTGATATGATGGAGTGGATGAGCTGTTTAGTGGTTTCTGGAGTTAGGAACGTGCGTATTTTGGCAATGTTGCGGAGGTGGAGTCTGCACAAGTTTGTTAAAGATTGGACTTGGGGCTGGAAGGACAGGTTGGAGTCCAGAATGACACCAAGAACTCTGGCCTGCAGGGCGGGTTTGATGGTGGCGTTGCTGGATGTGATGGAGAAGTCAATGGGGGGTGGTGTCCGGGCTGGGGGGGGGGGGGGGGGGGGGGGAAGACAAGAAACTCGGTCTTGCAGAGGTTCAGTTTAAGGAAGTGGAGCGACATCCAGTCTGATATGTCGCTCAGTAGGTGTGTGATTCGGGCAGAGACTGAGGGGGTGAGGTGGGTGGTTGAGAGATAGATTTGTAGTCGTCGGCATAGAGGTGGTAGTTGAAGCCGTGAGAGTGTATGAGTTGGCCAAGGGAGGAGGTGTAGATGGAGAAGAGAAGGGGCCCGAGGACAGAGCCTTGAGGGACCACAACAAAGAGGGGGAGTGAGGGGGAGGTGGTAGCATTATAGGTAACGCTGAAAGAGCGTTGACAGGTAGGATGAGAGCCAGGAGAGAGTAGAATCTCTGAGGCCGAGGGAGTGTAGTTTGAGGAGGAGGGGGTGGTCGACTGTGTCGAAGGCCACAGAGAGGTCAAGGAGTAGGAGCACTGAATAGTGGCCATTAGCTTTGGCGGTTAGCAGGTCGTTGGAGAGTTTGAGTAAGGCAGTTTCTTTGGAGTGTAGGGGACGGAAGCCGGACTGTAGGGGGTCGAGGAGGTTGTCGTTGAGGTGAGAGCATAGGCGGGTGTAGACTAGGCGCTCAAGGAGTTTGGATGTAAATGGGAGCAGGGAGATGGGTCTGAAGTTGTTTGGGTCATTGGGGTCCAGGGCTTTTTAAGTCTGGGGGTGATGTGTGCATGTTTCAGAGGGGAGGGGAAAGTGCCGGAGGAGAGGGAGAGATTGAAGATGTGGGTGAGGGAGTGTAGGATGGAGGGGGAGGGAGGTCGTAGGAGTTGAGGGGATAGGGTCGAGGGGGCTGGTGGTGAGGCGGGCATCAGAGAGGATCTTGGAGACTTCCTCGATGGTAGTAAGGTCAAAGGTGCGAAGTGTTGGGGGAGCTTCAGTTTGAGGAATGTAGGGTGGGGTGGAAGTGGTCAGAGCAGTGGTGGGGCCGTGGGAGAGGGGTGATGAGGGGGGACGGGGTTGGAGGGAGTTTGAGCAGCGGCGAAGTCCCTGTGGGTTATGTCGAGGGGGAGGGGGGATGAAGGGGTAGCTGTGTGAGAGGGGATGGGTTGAGAGGGCGTGTGAGTTGCGGCGATGTCCTCTCGAATTGTGTCAATCTTGTTTTTGAAGTGATTGCCAATCTCAAGGGCAGTGAGTGAGGTGCTGGGTGGAGGTGGGGGTGGCGAGAGTAGAGAGTTGAAGGTGGAGAAGACTCGGAGAGGATTGGAGGAGAGGGCCTTGATGAGGGTCAGGAAGTAGGCTTGTTTGGCTGCGTGGAGGGAGGAGATGTAGGTGTGCAAGGCAGATTTGTAGAGGGTGAAGGCTTCTTGGGATTTGGTTTTGCGCCATAGTTGCTCCAGGGCACGACTGTCGTTTGGTGTGATCAGTCTGCCAGGGCTGGAGCGGTCGGGGTCTGATGTTGCGTGTGGTTAAAGGCGCTAGTGAGTCAAGGGCTGTTGACAGCACGTTGTTGTAGGCAGTCATAGCCAAGTCGGGGCAGGACAGGGGGAGGATGCTGTCATGGAGTTGATCAGCTGCAGAGTGGAGGGGGCCAGGGTTAAGGTTGCGGAGGTTACAGCTGGTAGTAGTGTGACATTTGGAGGGGTAGGCGTTGGAGGACGAGGAGATAGAGAAGGTAATCAGGTTGTGCAAGATGTACCTGACAAAAAAGTTTAGTATTTTAACCACATCAATACTGGAATTACCCCCTTCCTGCCCAGGCCAATTTTAATCTTTCAGCACTGTAACACTTTATTTTTGTGAAAAAATGCTAAAAATTCCAAAAAACTAGAGTTTTCTTTTGGTGGTATTTAATTATTATTGGGTTTTTTATTTTTTGCTAAATAAACAAAGAAATACTGAAAATTGTTAACCCCCCACCCTCCTAAAATAAACCGCGTGTTTGTTATATTTTTTCTTTAGAAATGTAGGAAAGTTAGAGAGACCTGAGGCCTAAAAATGCCAGGCCAGTACAAATACGCCCCAAATGACCCCTTTTTGTAAATTAGATAGTCCAAGGTATTTAATAAGAGGCATAGCAAGTTTTTTGAAGTTGTAATTTTTTGTCACAATTTTTTGGAAATGAAGTAAAAAGTATTTTCTTTAACATACTGTCACCAGTGTAGTACAGCCGGGTACTGGCGCCGCCTCTTGACTAAGAGCTGTGGGGAGTGGCGAACTGAGCCAGAAATGGGAGCGGGTACCTATCAAAACCAGGTACTTGCTCCCTCCCCCCCCCCAAAAGGGGCCAAATGTGGCGGTTAGAGGGGGAGGAGGAAGAAAAGAGGACTTTCCACTTTTGATCAGCAGAATAAAGTCTAGGTAATGGCTGAACAATTGAGTTTTCTTACCCATAATTGCTGCAACATTGCTACCTAAAAGACATAAAACATTAAAGATTTAGGATGATGAATTACAAAATAAAGATACATTCCTTGTATAGCTCTACAAAAACTCCAACAAAGAATATAAAGCATAAATCTCAAAATATAAGGCACATAATATTGGGATTTGTGACTTATTGTAAAATCCTTTTTTTTTTTTAGTTCATTAAAGGCTAAGTTCACCTTTTTTTTTTCTTCTAAATTGCAGCTTTCCTATGTACCAATATACCTCTGTTAATGTACCTCTGTTGCAGAAAGAAAAAAAGTGTTCTCCATGTTTTAGTGCAATCCTCATCTCAGCCTCCAGTTTATTGCATAGAAAACCCCTCCATTACTTCCTTGTAACCATCCATTAGGACATGAAAACTGGTACAGTGAGGAAGTACGTCAACAGCTAACCTCATTAAACCACACCCTGCACCTACCATCCCACTCCTGGAGATTGCTCCTACCCACCTCTGTAGTTACATGCAGTCATTGTCAGTAAACAGAAATAGCACAGATTGTATAGTGTATGGCCACCTTTATACACCCAAATGAGCTAATCACGTTCTTGGTGCCATTATTTGTTAGCAGGACTCCAAACGCAGAAGCAAACACTCATTTTGCCGCATGAAAAAAAAAAAAAAAAAAAAAAAAAAAAAAAAAAAAAAAAACCACACACAAAATGACAAATGCATCAAAACATGCAGATAAAAAAACGTGCATACCACAACACGCCAAAATATCCCATGGGCTGCTTTGCCCAATGTAGGGCAGCCGATTGAAATCAATGGGCTACCCTATGGGTGTCACAGGAAAAACACGCCAAACAACATGCATACCACTACACTCGGTGTGCATGGGGCCCAAATAGTGAAATTAGTGCATCTTCTCCCACTCCCTCCCATATAATTGTAAGGAAAAATTAGGAAAATGGGTGGAAAGGAAAAAAAAAAAAAAAAAAAAAAAAAAAAAAAAAAAAAAAGGTTGCATAGTAATAAGGGAGGTGAGATCCAGAGTTGTAAAACATGCCCTATTCTGTGATGAAGTAAGACAATGCATGATGGGATATGGAGTTTCTGGGACAGTCACATGCTATAGGAAGTCAGGTCTTTTTTCAATTTTAAACAGAGAGATGCAGATTCAAAGCTGCCATGGACTAGGTCAGAGAGATGAGCACATTGGGATGACATGGGAAGAAAAGACATTAGAAAATGCTTCTATTTATCATGAAAATTCTGCCTGAAAAAAGGTGGTGACTTTAACATTTAAGGGACAGAATGTCACAGGAAATTTCAGTAACAATTAGATTATACTGCTGCTTACAACAAAATTAGATTTCTACTCCTATGCTCAACAGTTAACAGCTTAAAATACCTACAGACACATGTGAAGTTCCCACAAATGTGAAACAGCACAGATACAGTAAATCTAGTCATTAAAAGAGAACTAGATATAATAATTTTTAAAAAGTATAACATATGCGAGTGCTGGTAAAAACAAGTTGCTAGGTCACACACTAACAGGAAATTATAGTACAACTTACTAGAACATGTAGGTAACGGAGGGTCCCATTGGCTGCTGGCATTGCACTTCACAACGTTGGAGCCTTTCATTGTAAAGCCCAGAAAACACTCAAATGTGACTGCAGAATTGAAATAGTATGGGCTATTTAAAGCAGATAATTTGTTTGCGTTGGCTACATCTGGATTTGGACATTCAACAGCTGTAAATAAGCAAAATGCAAACTCTGGTTAATTTACAAAAAAGATATGGTAGAATAGCTGAAAACAAAAGTTAAAGAGTTAAAGTAAAACTCCAGCCAAAAATTTTTCAATAGAGTAGGTAAGATTTTGATTCACTGTTGGGAAAGGGAGAGGGGGAAGAGAAAACACAAGGAGTGGCCACAAGGAAATACTCTGAAAATCTCCATTAAGTTTGTAAAGTTTTTTTCCCCCAATACATGATAAAATAGAAAAATAACTTGTCTAACCATTTTTCAAAGTTCCTGCATCCCTTTAATATGGCTATATCTTTGTTGATGGGTTTTATGTGCTACCAGATATAGCAAATGTATGTATCATAAATAAAGGTGTAGCTATAGGCCAAAAAGGACAGGAGGAGGAGAGATGTTGGCTATGACTAGGGACCAGTTTTGATCATATAAAATTGCCAGAGAATGTGGTGGCAGAATAATATTAACCTCAGCTTGACCATGCTAAATGACTACAGCGTGGTCATCCAGTTCTGGGAAGGAGTCATAACGTCCTCCATGTACGCGCCACCCCCCCCTCCCCCCGACCCTGGCGCAGTCTGATCGCTGTGTCCTTTGGGCACATCTGATCACATGACATGGTAAAGGGCCAATCACAGTGGCCTTTTACCACGTGATCAACTGTATCCAATCACAGCTGATCACCGTGTAAACACTTGCTGGTTATTGGCAGTACTTTCCTCACGCTGCCACATCGTGAGGAAAACACTGCCGATAACTGGCAACTGTAAAAGGATTCATCTACACCAATAATCAGGGCATTTCAGTGCCCTGATTATCAGTGCAGCCCCAAAAGTGCCCATAAGTGCTGCCCATCAGTGCCCGTCCATGCCATCAGTCAGTTCCCTTCAGTGCTGCCTATTAGTGCCCATCAGTGCCACATATTAGGGCAGCCTCATCAGTGCCTCCTCATCAATGCCAACCAGTGCAGCCTATCAGTGCCCAACAGTGAATCCTCATCAATGCACATCAGTGAAAGAAGAATCACCTGTTTGCAAAATTTTGTAATAGAAACAAAGAAAAAAAAAAAAAAAAAAAAACTTTTTTTTTCAAAATTCACTCTTCATTTATAGTACAAAAAAAAAAAAAAAAAAAAACTCAGTGGTGATTAAATACCACCAAAAGAAAGCTCTATTTGTGAAAAAAATGATAATTTCATATGGATACAGTGTTGCATGACCGTTCAATTGTCATTCAAAGCTGAAAGCTGAAAATTTGCCTGGAGCAGGAAGGGAGTAAAAGTGACCAGCAGGCAAGTGGTTAAAGCGGAACTTCCCTCTCAACATTATCCATTTTTAATCCTTATGCGGTTAGCATTAGTAAATAGATAGGAAAGTAGATCATATTTTCTTGCGTTAAACATTTATTTTACATTTCTTCAGTTACTTCCCGGTTCCAATGCCTAGGAAAATGGTCATATATCCCAGGAGTCTTTAGGATGGGCTTTCTCAACTAGACACACCCTCCTGCCTGCATGCATGAGCTAAGGACAGATGGACTCTAGGAAGTAAATGCCACATGAATCATCTGCCCTTACTCAAGTTGGCCATGGCTAGATATGCTAGGGAAGGGGGTGTTTTCTCAACAAAATAAAGCATGGAGACATGGCTGAGTTTACGTTTAAATATGAAAAATGAATACAATAGAGTTTTTGCTTTGTGGTGCTCAGATGCAGTGAAGTTCACTTTAACTACTGGCCTAGTTCACCCCTTTTAGTTCATGACAATTACTCATGCAACATTGTACCCAAATTAATTTTATACCGGATTTTAGAGCTCTCTTTTGCTGGCAAAGAGGTTTTTTTTTTTTTTTTACCGCTTTACTGTACATAGGAAAAAACAAACAAAAAAGCAAAACATTTTCCATATTTCTGTTATAGAACTTTACAAATTATCTTTCTTCATAAATTTGGAGCAAAATATATTCTGCTACATTTTGAAAAACAAAAAAAAACTCTATGTAGATTTAGTTTTTGTGAAAGTTAATCTACAAACTATGGTATCTATTTGAAATTTGATCAATCCTGATATACCAACTACCTATCTCACTGAGGCTCTAAAATGCAAGTACAGTGCAAATACCACTCAAATGACTGCTTTTTGGAAAATACCAAAAAAAAGGTATAGGTTTTTTTGAAGTTGCGATTTTTTTTTTCCCCCCACAAAGCGATCATATTATCAAGCTATTACACACACACACACACACACACACACACACACACACACACACACACACACACCATAGGCATACTTATAGTTACACCTGAAAATACATTCTACAACTCTCTCAAGTATGAGGATACCGCATGTGAGAGACTTTCACAGCCTAGACACATACAGGGTCCCAAAATCCAAGAAGCACCTAAAAATTATGTGTTTTATTTCCTACCATATTTCTTGAGTCCCTGAAGTGTGAGGACGGGAGAAATATCCTCCTTATGAAAAGAAAACATCCCAAGGTATTTTCTGAAAGGCATAGTAAGCCTTTTGAAAGTGTAATTTTTTTCTTATTCAGAATACTTTATTAATCTCAAAAGGAAAATTAATACAATACAATTGCATTCAAAACACCTCAAATAAGGCACAGCAAAATTACCAATAACAGCAATTGATACCACATAAAACTAAATTAATACTGTACTGTAATCAACCATACCATAGTATTAAAATACTACATAGAATAAATAACAGATTGAAAAAAATAACAGAAAATCAGACTACCAACTTGGAAATTACTTTCCCTAACATTACCCAAAAATCATTACACATAGTTAATCCAATACCAACATAAAATAAAAACTACAATAAAATCTGGATCATAAACCAGATTAAAGCCTCACATCCAGAACTCAGAAAACTATATAATTTGATGGCCACAGGCAAAGATTATTTCCGGTGTTGCTCTGTGGTGCATTGTGGTTGTAACAATCTATCACTGAAGGTTCTCCTCAGACTGGCCAGTGTATTGTAGAGTAGGCGGGAGGAGTTGTCCAAGATTGAACATACCTTGGACAACATTCTCCTCTCCAACACTGTTGTTAAAGACTCCAACTCAAATCCAACATCACTGGCCTTGCAAATCAGTTTACTGTGTCTACTGGTGTCAGCGACCCTAAGTCTGCATTCCCAACACACAACCGCATACTGGAGAGCACTAGCCAGCACAGACTGATAAAAACATCTTCAGCATCATTCGTGAGATGTTAAGAGACATCAAGCCTCCTCAAACAATAGAGGTGGCTCTGCCCCTTCTTATAGAATTTCAGTGTTCTTGCTCCAGTCCAGCATAATATTTATGTGTACCCCCAAATACTTTTAATTCTCTAGTACATCCACAGCACAACCACTCCTTTGCTACAAGTTTTTGGAAAATGCAGAATGAAAATTAAAATTCTTTTTATATGAAGTTTTTAATTAAGAAGATATTTCTAACACAGCACATTGGTATATGTAAAATTACATCAAAACACATTCTGCTACTCCTCCAGAGTATGAGGATACCACATGAGAGACTTTTACAGCCTAGCCATGTAGAGAGGCCCAAAATTCAAGGAGCACCTTCAGGAGTTCTAGGGGCAGGAAATTATTAAATTTCCTGATTACTTATTACAATTTTGGAGGCTATGGAGCACCAGGACAGAAGCACCTACAAAATGACCACATTTTGGAAAGAAAACACTCTAAAAGGTATCTTCTAAGAGACATGGTGAGTCTTTTCAAGAGACTTTGCCATGTTTTTGGAGAATGCAACTGAGAGTGCATTTTTTTGTAAATAGAATATTTTTAACACACCGCAAAACACACTTTGCTTCTTCTCCTGAGTAGAACATTACAACATGTGAAACGGTTTCACAGCCTCATCTTACAGAGGGGCCCACAATTCAAGGAACACCTTCAGTCTTTCTAGGGGCTTAATTTACACAGTTTCCTGACTACCAATCACATTTCTGGACACTGACTATATGGTGGAAATCTGAGACACTGACTGGCTGCACTATTAGGGCTCATTCACACATTAGGTTGAACTGTGGTTTTACTGTCCCCCAACTGCTACCCCCTTTAGCCACAGAGACAGTGGTTGGGGGTGTACACATGCAATTTAGCTAAATGAAAATGAACAGTTGAAAAAAATATCCATTACAACTATACTTTTTATTTTTCAAAGATTGAAAATTTCCAACCTTTTCTAGCAGGGGATACTTGATTACAGAGCCCCAACATCTATAGCAACCAATATTGTATCTTCTGGTATGTTACCACTGCTTTATGCCTTGTGCGATACATATGCAAATGTTTATAAAAACAAAAAAACAGTCTACAAAATCTTTAGGTTAATAAATATATGTAAAATGTAATAATGTGCCCTTCTGAAATACAGATAAAACAATATTTTTGCTGTAGCTGTAAAATACTTTTCTTGGACTAACAGGACACAGGATAAGTATTCAGGCCATTGGTTTTTGCTGCTGTCTTCAGGTGATTGGCAAAATGGCAAAGAAAAGATCAGCCCAGTATAACACCTACTCATGCCTTTAATTTGTAGCAAATAATGATAGAATGTACCATAAGAACAGAGGGGAGGGACTGGTTTCTCATAATGTACTCCAAGAAAGACTTCACAGGCAAGACAATCAAAAAAAAAAAAAAAAAAAAAAAAAAAAAAAACACATACAAAAAAAAAAAAAAAAATAATTACCAGAGCTGCCAGAAGAATATTATGACTGAAGCCAGCATCAGCTGAGGCCTGAAGATACATCTGGAAAAAAACTCAACAAACCTCAAGAAACAAGACCAGATGGCAGCTATGCAAATATGAGCAATATTGGAACGAGAAGGAGGCTGTCCCCTATGGGCGCCTTCAGGAATGAGAGTCCAAATGTTGAAAAAGGGAGCTGTAACAGATAAAACTCTAAGGCTACTTTCACACTGCTCGGTTACAAAAACATGGTAAAAAATGCATATGCGTTTTTTGCTGTGGATCCAGTGCATTGTGCACCTGTGAAAAAAAGGACCTGTGACAAAAAACGCAACTGCTGGTGTGTCTTTGCCGTGTTTTACATTCATTTCATGGAGAGGGTGGTTTTTTTTGGTATGTGTTTTTTTACTGCACCAAAACATGCACCAAAAATGCAGCTTGCAGGACTTTGAAAAATGTGGCAGACCTTCAACTGAAAAATGTGGCAGACCTTCAACTGACAAATGTCAAGAGTTTCATAGAAGTTAATGGTTCCATAGGATTTAATGGTTTTATGTTTTTTTCCACTTTTTAAAAACGCAAAAACAGAAGAAAACAGATCAGTGTGGAAGCAGCCTAACAGCTCGTACTACATTCAGGCAACAGAGAAAATCAGAACAGAGATGGTAAAACACCGTCTTGGTTAAAAAGGTAAAAAACAAACCAACTTGGGAAGAAAAGCCAAAGTCTCAATACATTCTTATCTCTTTGCAGCACAAGAAAGGGTTCTTTACAGTTTAAAAGGCAACCAACTCAGACTCATCGCACAGAAAATTATAGCAATGAGAATTGCAACCTTGTGAGAAAGGGCAGACTGAGGAATATTCCTTAGACTCAAAATGATGGTTTTTGAAGGACCAACAGGGCTAGGCTGAGATTCCATGACACATCACTTGGGAAGGTATGTAAAGAGTGAGACGCAAAGTGCTCACTAAAGAGTTAGGAGGTCACGAATACAACTTCCAAGCCTAAGAAATGACCCTAGATGGTACTCAAGGCCAAATTCTGATCCAACCCAAACAGGAGACAGGACACAACACCCTGAATTCGAACATTCTTGCCTTATGCCAAGCAAAGTATGCTTTCCAAGTGCGAGGGAAGACTTTGTAAGAAGTCAATTTCTGAAACCCAAGAGACTAGGGATGACCAAATCTGAAAGGCCCTGTCCCTCAGTACCTGGGCTTTAAACAACCATGCATTAAAACCAGCAGCAAGGAGAATGGTAGAACAGCTCCTGGGACAGAGGATCCAGATGATCCAAGAGGGACTACTGAGAGATTTCTTAGATTTTGACTAGGTCCGAGAAGGATGTCCTTCTGAGCCAGTTCAGTGCAATGATGATCACCAGAATACCCTATATCTCGATTACATGATGTGGGTGAGAAAAAGACACCTCCTTGATGGTTGATGTAAGCCACCTTTGTGGCATTGTGCAACTGAGTCCTAGCCAGGTGATCTTCCACCAGAGAATTACATTTTTAAAGAGACAACTGAATTGTCCTCGGTTTCAGAATACTGATCCAGATTAAAACTTCCTCCAGCAGCCAAGCCACCTGCATCCAGAAGGTTTCCAAAGCTCTTTCCCTACCTAAAAAGCTGGCACTGGTTATGAGTTTCAATTTCTGAAGACTTAGGATCCACCCAAACCTCTGTAGGTTCTGTAAAGTCTGGTGGACATTGGCTGATAGAGACAGAGGCAGTTGTTTCCTCAGAAGGTTGTACAGGTTTATACCCCAAAATGTAGCTGCTCTCAAAAGCACAGCAGAACAAGAACAGCGCCTTGCACCCTGGTGGAAACCTAGTTACATACTTAGTCAGGTTGGGGGGGGGGGGGGGGAAGGAAGGAAGAAGAAGGACAGTCCATCTAGTTCAACCAACAGAAATAAAAAAAAAAAATGAATAGAAGACCCTACATACAGTATACACAATCTTATACCTACAGTTAACCCAGAGAAAGGCGAAAACAATAAAGCATAATCCAAGTTGCTCCAGTGGGGAGAGAAAACCTTCTGGATTACCCAGGGAGCAATCAGATAATCCCTGAATCAACTATCCTTGATGTTATTACCTACAATTGTTATTATCCAGTTATATTTTTTTTAAACATAGTTTATTAAGAAACCTTTCATAGTATACAATATAGGAAAAAAGAAGGAATAACCATGCAATAGTATATTGGCTCGTTCAAGAATACGTATGCAATATAATAATTGGTCAGTAGTAGCATTGCACGGTTTTTTCTCATGGACTCCTATCTTGATAGGGTAGCCTCAGAGAGGCCTTGTGCACATTCCATAGATCAACAGGGTTATAAATAATACAGATTCAGCAAAGAAAAATAATTCTCGATCTTTGATGCGATTTGTTTCTTATGAGAGACGTGTTCAGTCTCCAAATCGCCCCTCTTTTAATAGGGGTAGAAGGAGACAATTTCAGTGTTATAGGAGTGTGATCGGACCATGTTATAAGCCCAATTTGTGTTTCTTGAACAGATTAATGGGCATATTTGTCAGAAAGAAACAGCTCTATAAGAAAAAAAAAAAAATTGGTTTTCTGCATGAGTAGGTGGTGTAACCTCTCTTCGTATTGTGTAGGCATCTCCAGAGGTTATATATATATATATATATATATATATATATATATATATATATATATATATATATATATATGTGTTAGGTCCATATATATTTGGACACAGACACAAGTTTAGTTTTTTCAGGTATTTACCAAACATATTCAAGCTATAGTTATATAATGGATAGAGGCTGAAAGTGCACACTCGGGTTTAATTTGAAAGTATGTACATCCAAATTTGAGGAAGGGTTTATGAATTAGAGCTCTTAAGAGTAGCCATCCCTCCTTTTTCAAAGGAGCCAAAAGTAATTGGACAACTGAATCAAAAGCGGTTTCATGGCCAAGTGTGGGCTACTCCATTATTTCTTCATCAATTAAGCAGGTAAAAAGGTCTGGAGTTGATTAAAAGTGTGGTATTTGCATTTGGAATCTATTGCTGTGAACCTACATCATGCGTTCAAAGGAGCTGTCCATGCAAGTGAAAAACAGGTCGTTGTAAGGCTTCAAAAACTAAACAAATCCATCAAAGAGATCACATTAGCAGTGGCCACATCAACAGTTTGGTACATTCTGAGGAAAGAAGAATGCACTGGTGAGCTCAGCAACATAAAGGAATGGATGTCCACGGAAGACAACAGGATGATCGCAGGATCCTCTCTATGGTAAAGAAAAACCCATTCACAACATCCAGACAAGTGAAGGACACTCTCCAGGAGGTGGGCGTATTATTGTCAAAGTCTACAATCAAGAGAAGACTTCACGAGAGCAAATAGAGGGTTCACCACAAGGTACATACCATTCATAAGCCTGAAGAATAGAAAAGCCAGATTAGACTTTGCCAAACAACATCTAAAAAAGCCAGACCAGTTCTGGAAAAGCATTTTTTGGACGGATAAAACCAAGATTAATCTGTACCAGAATGACAGGAAGAAAAAAAAAAAAAAAAAAAAAAAAAAAAAAGTGTGGAGAAGGCTTGGAACAGCTCATGATACAAAGCACACAACGTCATATGTAAAACAAGGGCATGCAGAGCTTCCAGTGGCACTGGAACATTGGTGTTTATTGGTGATGTGACAGAAGCAGATGGATGAATTCTGCAGTGGTTCGAGATATACTGTCAGCCCAGATTCAGCCAAATGCAGTAAAGTTAATTGGACGGCGCTTCACAGTGCAGATGGACAATGATCCAAAAAACACACTGCAAAAGCAACCCAGAAGCTTTTGAAGGAAAAGAAGTAGATTATTCTGCAATGGCCAAGTCAATCACCTGATCTCAACCCAATTGAGCATGCATTTCACTTACTGAAGGCAAAACTAAAAAAAGGTAGAAAAACCCACAAACAAAGAACAACTGAAGACAGCTACAGTTAGAGTCTGAAAAAGCATCATAAAGGAGGAAACCCAGTCTTTGGTAATGTCCATGGGATCCAGACTTCAGGCAGTCATTGCCAGTAAAGGATTCTCGACAAAATATTAAAAATGAACAATTTATTTATGATTATATTAATTTGTCCTATTACAGTTTAGCCCCTGAAAATGGAGACTGTGTATAAAAAATGGTTGCAGTTCCTAAAATTTGTACTTGATATTTATGTTCAACCACTTGAATTAAAGCTGAAAGTCTGCACTTCAAATTCATTTGGGTTGTTTTAATTTATTTGGTGGCATACAGAGCCAAAAGTATGAAAAATTGTGAATGTGTCCAAATATATATGGACCTAACTGTAGGTCCTCGGTGTGTAGCAAGGAGGACAAAGCAGTGGAATGTTTTCGAGCAGCAGTGGATGAGTCTAGTGCTGGGTCCACTACTTGGTTAATATCACTACATATGATTTGTGGGGGGGTGGGGAAAAAAAAAAAAAAAAAAAAAAAGTCTAAAAAGGCTCTAATTTTCATATAATGTTTCGATAGAAACATTTGATTGGTATTGGGGGCATAAATGTTGACAATAGTCATAGTTTGGTTATTTACTATAGCAGAAATAATTATATATTTACCATTGGGGTCTTTTTTTTTTACTTTTTTTATTTTATTGTGTATGGGAACATGAAGGGGGTTTGTGAAATGAAAAAGATGCTTCTTGCACACAAATTCGGTATGAGTTGTGAGTGAGGGCTTCTTTCCATGACAAATTCCTTTTGAATAGGGAGTTCAATCCCCTGGCATTGAAAGATGTAATAGTGAGACATATGGAATAAGGGGTAAAAAAAAAAAAAAAAGCCAGAGGGGTTGCAGAGATTACACCTTCGACATACAAATACAAACATACAGTATGTTGTGAAAAGCAGTAACTATGGTACTTCGTGAAACTTTTTGTAAAAATGTACATCTTTTGTGGAAATGAAAACATGTAAAATATTAAATGTACTTACCAACACACTTTGGGGCATCAGAACTCCAATTTCCAAATGAGGTGCAACTCACAGTAGGTTGTCCTATAAGTGCAAACTTTTTTTCATTGCACTGGTATGTTACAACGTCTTGGTATACATAGTCTTCCTTTACAGGGCTAAATGATCCATCTGTAATGGCATATGGAGGTGCACAACTTGGAACTGCAGAAGCAAAAGAACTGAAAATGAGATGCCTGTAAACAAATGATTTCAAGTACATCTAAAAGCCAAAATGTTTCCATTTTAATGAGTATTTGCTATTATGGAAAGGTAAAACCTCAGTTTTTTTTTTTGGCGGTTTGTGTCCCACAGAAAAGAATCATTCCCTGGTTCTGGAGAATTGTTCCCTGGTTCTTGATCTAACGGTCCACTTCTGTCAAATGGAGTTATTGGAAAATTTTTTATGATCACAGGCTGCAGCCACTGACCATTGTATTCTGACAGCAGAGAGTCCACGCTGTCAGAATGCAATGTAAAAAATGAAATTTACTTACCAACACACTTAGGGGCATCAGAACTCCAATTTCCAAATGAGGTGCAACTCACAGTAGGTTGTCCTAGAAGTGCAAACTTTTTTTCATTGCACTGGTATGTTACAATGTCTTGGTATGCATAGTGTTCTTTTGCAGGGCTATATGATCCATTTGCAATAGCATATGGAGGTACACAACCCAGAACTGCAGAAACAAAAAAGAACTGAAAATGAGATGCCTGCAAACAAATGATTTCAAGTACATAATTTTTCCATTTTGATGAACTTTTGCGATTATGGAAAAGGTAAAATCTCTATCAGTTTTTTTTTTGGCTGTTCGTGTCCCACAGGAAAGAATCATTCCCTGGTTCTTGATCTAACGATCCACTTCTGTCAAATGGGCTTATTGGAAAAATTAAGATCAGAGGCTGCAGCCACTGACCAGTGTATTCTGACAGCAGAGTCCACGCTGTCAAAATACAAAGTTTCAAGAGAGGATCTCTAGACACCTCAACATCTGATCTAATGAAAATAGTAAGATTCTGGACTTCCCAACTCTGTTCTGGTGAAAATTGCCACCAATACAAAGAGGGTGAATCTCCCCTACTTAAACACTGAAAAAACAAAACAAATGGGTTCTTACTATTCCCCTCTATACCCAATTTAGTGTTAAATTAATTAATTGCATTCAATCATTTTTAATTTTAATCCTTCATTTTTTTTGCAAAGGAAGAGTACTAATTAAAAAGGTTAGTTCACCTTTACCAACAAACTTTCTATGCAGGGAAGGGGCACCTGTATATAAAAACAAACTTCAGTTTTGACCAAAGTTAAATAATGCTCTTGCTATACAGGTGAAACTTGAAAAATTAGAATATCGTGCAAAAGTTCATTTATTTCAGTAATGCAACTTAAAAAGTTGAAACTAATATATGAGATCAACTCATTACATGCAAAGCAAGATAGTTCAAGCCGTGATTTGTCATAATTGTGATGATTATGGCTTACAGCTCATGAAAACCCAAAATCCACAATCTCAGAAAATTAGAATATTGTGAAAAGGTGCAATATTCTAGGCTCAAAGTGTCCCACTCTAATCAGATAATTAAGCCATAACACCTGCAAAGGGTTCCTGAGCCTTTAAATGGTCTCTCAGTCTGGTTCAGTAGGAATCACAATCATGGGAAAGACTGCTGACCTGACAGTTGTGCAGAGAACCATCACTGACACCCTCCATAAAGGAGGGAAAGCCTCAAAAGGTAATTGCAAAAGAAGTTGGATGTTCCCAAAGTGCTGTATCAAAGCACATAAATAGAAAGTTATGTGGAAGGGAAAAGTGTGGAAGAAAAAGGTGCACAAGCAGCAGGGATGACTGCAGCCTGGAGAGGATTGTCAGAAAAAGGCCATTCAAAAGTGTTGGGGACTTTCACAAGGAGTGGACTGAGGCTGGAGTCAGTGCATCAAGAGCCACCACACACAGACGGATCCTGGACATGGACTTCAAATGTCGTATTCCTCTTGTCAAGCCGCTCCTGAACAACAAACAACGTCAGAAGCGTCTGACCTGGGCTAAAGAAAAACAGACCTGGTCTGTTGCTCAGTGGTCCAAAATCCTCTTTTATGATGAAAGCAACTTTTGCAGAAGAATGGAGAGGCACACACTGCAAAATGCTTGAAGTCCAGTGTGAAGTTTCCACAGTCTGTGTTGATTTGGGGAGCCATGTCATCTGCTGGTGTTGGGCCACTGTGTTTTATTAAGTCCAGGGTCAACGCAGCCATCTACCAGGAGATTTTGGAGCACTTCATACTTCCTTCCGCAGACGAGCTTTATGGGGATGCTGACTTCATTTTCCAGCAGGACTTGGCACCTGCCCACACTGCCAAAAGCACCAAAACCTGATTCAGTGATCGTGGGATTACTGTGCTTGATTGGCCAGCAAACTCGCCTGACCTGAACCCCATAGAGAATCTACGGGACATTGCCAAGAGAAAGATGAGAGACATGAGACCGAACAGTGCAGAAGAGCTGAAGGCCGCTATTGAAGCATCCTGGTTTTCCATAACACCTCAGCAGTGCCACAGGCTGATGGCTTCCATGCCACGCCGCATTGGAGGCAGTAATTGCTGCAAAAGGGGCACAAGCCAAGTACTGAGTACATATGCATGCTTATACTTTTCAGAGGTCCGATATTGTTCTATGTATAATCCTTGTTTTATTGATTGCATGTAATATTCTAATTTTCTGAGATTGTGGATTTGGGGTTTTCATGAGCTGTAAGCCATAATCACAATTATGACAAATCACAGCTTGAACTATATTGCTTTGCATGTAATGAGTCTCATATATTAGTTTCACCTTTTAAGTTGCATTACTGAAATAAATGAACTTTTGCATGATATTCCAATTGTTAGAGTTTCACCTGTAAGTGTAGGCCATTTACATACCTCTTGAAGTCTGGTAAAAAAAATAAAATCCCAGAAATGACATCCTATCCCACCTTGTTGCGAAGACACTTCACAGACAATTCAAGACCTTTTACATGCACTCTCTTCCCTGACACAGTAAGTAACCTTGAGCTCAGTGAGAAGAGCTAGTGAACTGCTCATGTGATAAAAAGGAGTGAACAGTAACAGCTGAGGGTGTCTTACCAATGCTCTAGCACAGTGGTCTCCAAACTGCGGCCCGAGGGCAGATGAGGCCCTTTGCTTGTCTTTATCCAGCCCTTGGGACACTATTTCTCTCACTGAAAAGAGACAATTCTGCCAAATGACACCAACAATGGGGCACCACATCTCCCACTGATACCAACAATGGAACACTATTCCTCCCACTGACACCAATTATGGGGCACTTGTCCTCCCACCGACAACGATGGGGCACGCTTTGTCCCAATGATACCAATTATGGGGCACAATTCCTCTCGCTTATACCAAATGTGTTAATGTTTACTACCACTACTACTACCACTGATTCCATGAAAATTTCCACTCCCTCTGGCTACAGTCTGGCTCCCCCTAAAGTCTGAAGGACAAAGTGGCCCTTTGTTTAGAAAGTTTGGAGACCCCTGCTCTAGCAACAAGGTAGGGTGGGATGATGCCATCTCATAGTTTTTCGGCCAGGCAGGTGCCACTTACTTGCTTAGGCAGGTATTTTGGTATATGTAAAATGCCCAAGTATCCACCATTCTGTATGAGATCTAAGAGTGTTACGCTCTCTCAGGGATGTTGAATTTTTATCACCCGGGACATGTAGTTCCGGGCATTGGACAGGTAGCTTCTTTCAACCTTTAGCCCTGCTGCAGGCGAGCAGCAGGGCCCACCTGTCAGGTGGAAGCATTCGGGCAGCAACGCTGCCGCCCAATTGCTATCACACAGCCCGCAGTACCAGTCAGCATCTAGAGGGGAGGGAGGAGAGCGAACAAGTCCGCTCCCCTCCCTCTCTTGTCCGGACCCGGAAGGGACGTTTGACGTCACTTCCAGTTCCCCATTCAGATTCCCGACCTTTGAGGCCTGGAAAGAATGTAATGCAGTGTGATGTACACTGCATTAAATATAAATCTAGTGGTGTAGCGCTACTACATACATAATTCCAACCACATATAATAATGTAATTATCTTAAAAAATTTTAAAAAATGCATAAACTGACAAATACAAAGTGATCTGATCCTCTCCGGGATCTATCAAATGACAAAAACGTGAAACCACGTGGACCCAATTAAGTGAACACACAAGATATAAATAGACAAACAGACAACCCAAATCCCTAATTGGGATCAGTGGCTAAAATTAACCCAATAAAAAAAACAAACCAAGTGACACATAAAAGTGAATCCCCTAAAAAAAAAAAAAAAAAGCGTATACCTCCTATATAAAGTGACAAATTCAAAAAAGGACTCCAAATATATATAAAACAATATAGGAAAAAAAAACACAACAATCCTCCCCCAATTAATATCACATAAAAGTAATCAAAAAGAACTAGAAATAATTGTATAGTGAAATATACATAAACAAAAATAAATTAATAATTTTAACAGTCCAAAAAGTGCACATATGCCAGGTGATCCACTATTTCTTCAAGACCATACAGGCAATACAGTGGATGTGCGTTATAGCCACTGGTAATAAAAGTCAAAATAGCTGAATTGCCTCCTCACCTCCTTACTGTGACCCAATGGGCCAATATGCCTGTGGGATCACAAAAGGATCCTCCACGGTCAGATTCTCCTTTGTGGTATCCTTCCAAATAGTAAAGACCCTTTCAGTGGTATGCGTTATACATCTCAGGTCCCCTCCAGATATGCGTAACCGTAATACAGCCAATTCACATATGGATCATATTAACCTCTTTCCGCCCGGCCTATGGCCGAATGGTGGCCGGCAAAAACACTCACCTTTCCGGGTGGATGCCATATGGATGCCTGCAGAGCCGCGCGAGCCGTCACCAGCCTTGTACCATGGCCGATGACAGATCTGAGTACCGGCCCCGTTGCTGGTACCATGTGACCTGCTGTGACCAATCACAGCAGGTCACATGACCGTTGTATGCAGTGGATGGCTTCATTCATGCCATCCATTGTATACTAATGTGTCTAGCTGTGAATGGTCACAGCGATCACATGCACAAGCTGGGCCAATCACAGCCTAGCTGTGTCATGTGATTAGCCATGGCCAAATCACAGCTAAGCACAAAAAAAAAAAAAAAAAAAAAAACCACCCTGAATGAATCGATGTCATTCAGGTAAATGCTTGCTTATAGCAAAGTCATTCTTTGCTATAAGCAAATTGTGTAAAATAAAAAAATACTGATCACTTCCCCAAAGTAGTACGATGTTACCATGGTAACATTGTACTACTTTGGTCATAGTTAAATATGAAAAAAATGTTAAAAAAAAAATTTAAAATTATTTTAATTTTCATACTGTCACCAGTGTCCCTGATCACCACCATGCCAGTTATATGACGCTGTACTGCACTGGTGACAGTATGTAAAAAAAATAAAAAAATAAGTGAAAATTTTTTTAATTTTCTCATTTTCCAAAAAATTATGACAAAAAAAAAATACAAACTTCAAAAAACTCGCCATGCCTCTTATGAAGTACGTCGGACTGTCTACTCTGCAAAAAGGGGTCATTTGGGGGATATCTGTACTGTTCTGACATTCTTGGACCTCAACAAATTAGATTGGGTGTCAGTACTTCAGGATTGATCAATATTCAGATCTATCCCATAGTTTGTGAACTCTATAACTTTCCTACAAACTAAAAAATACATCCTAAATTTGGGTTATTTTCACCAAAGACATGTAGCAGAATACATCTTGACCTAAATTTATGAACAATTATTTATTTGCAAACTTTTATAACAAAAAAAAAAAAAATGTTTTTTTTTACAAAATGTTTGGTCTTTTTTTGTTAATTTAGCAAAAAATAAAAACCCCAGTGGTGATTAAATACCACCAAAAAGCTCTAGTTGTGTAAAGAAAATGATAAAATTTTAGTTTGGGTACAATGTTGTATGACCGCGCAATTGTCATTCAAAGTGTGAGCGCTGAAACCTGAAAATTGGCCTGGGCAGGAAGGGGATAAAAGTGCCTTGTATGGAAGAGGTTAATGACATAAAAGAGATCCTCCATAGTGTATTACCATTTATTGCATAAAGAAAAACATAGCACAGCCAATTTCCCACTCACTTGATATCAGAGACAAGCATTCAAACCATATGCTATGGTGTAGATTAAATGGGTTTCAGGTGTAGCAAGATGGCGTCCACGCTGGAAATACGTCACCACGTTCCTACGCATTGCGTCCGATTATCACGTGACATCCTCGGGGAAGGATCAGATCATTTTGTATTTGTCCCAGTTTATGCATTTTTTAACATTATTGCATTATTATATGTGGTTGGTATTATTATGTATGTAGTAGCGCTTATACCACTAGATTTATATTTTTAGCATAATTTTCACCCATAGGTATAGGGTTGGGTGTCAGCAACTTTGTAGTTATTTATTTTTTCACTTAAAAGCACAGGAGGTTAAAATCAATATTATGTACTCTTCATTACATTCAGGGGAGCACATGGGAGACATGCAGGATGTCATTAAATATAACCTGTCACCAAAAAAATCATCACATTAGGGGACTTTCTGCCCCCTATGTGATGAAAAAAAAAAAAAGTAAAGTAGAATTTTTTTTTTTTATAGAAAAAAAACAAAAACAAAACAAACACCCAAGCACATAACATCCCCTCAAAAAAATATAAAAAATTGAGCCCACCCCCAAAAAGTAAAAGCACATTCAGGGTCGCCTACGCATGAAAATGTCAATTGTGATGTGTTACGTATCACCATGCACACTAGGATGAGAGCAATAATGCTAGCACCAGATCTCCTCCATAACACTAAACTGATGACCTATAAGGAGCTTTAAAAGGGTCACTTATAAAAAAAATATAGGGTACTGAAGTTTGCCGCCATATCATGAGTGCACACAAATTTAAGGTTTGACATGTTGGATATTTACTAGGTGGAACCTCATCTTTTATATTCTACAAAAAAATAGTCATTTATTGCTTTGTGCCCTAAAATTGTGTATTTTTTACTAAAATTTAGCGTTTCCTAGACCTTTGCAGTAATATCATGTGACATAAAAAATTTGAACTACCACTATTTTATTCTATAGGTTCTTGGATTTCAGAAAATATATCATGTTTGGAGCTTTTGTGTAATCTTACAGTCTAAAATGATTTTTTAAAAGTGTGCAAAAAAACACAAAAATGGCTCTGGCAGTGAAAGTGATAAAGGATAAGCCTGACCCTCCCCTTTTGAGACAAGCACACAATCCGTGCTCATTACACTGCAAGGTCTCTTTCCTCCCTGCTAGTTCCTGGGTGCAGTACTGGAGACCGGGTAGGGAGTGGAGGAGAAGATAAAACACCAAAATGTTAAAAAAAAAAATTTAAAATGTTTAAGTTGCCATATAGCCTCTTTTGATTTTAAAAGTCCCAGACATTCCTAACACCTCAGATTTAAATATGGCTTTGGTTAAATTTGTTTTTTAAAAGTAGATTGTCATGAGGGAAAAGTAGATTGGAACACCTATTTAGTCCCTGGACAAGTAGTTTTTTCAAAAATGTCCACATGTCCTATCTCTTCTGGTTACATAATTTGTTTTGCTAGTTATGGCACCTGCCAAAGAGTTTTGAGAACAATGCTCTACACAGTATTTATCAGTTTGGTGTTCCAGGGTTTAGGTAAATGTAGGAGCCTGGCTGTAGGAGTTTGAACACTAGGCACATTTAAAGGCACAGCCTCACCTAATGATTATACCTCTATGTATTCTGAACAAGCTCAGGAGGAGTAGCAAGTGCAGAACAAATGGTGGTAATTAAGGATGATCTTCTAAAGAATAATCCAAACTATGGCAAAAGGCAACAAGACAACGTGATAAACTACGGGCAAAATATATTTAGGTCATTTATTTTTGCATATCATTGCACATAAAAAAATCTGAACTCTTAAACCTCTTAAAGTTGATAAATAGTGTCATTATATGGTCAAAATAGGGTATGTTTTAGATATTTCTTGGCTTATTGTCAAGCTTTTTTTTTTTTCATGATCCAACAAAGAGAAGGTTATTTCAAATATACAATAACAGTGTACAAAGTTAATTACCAATCAGCAAGGGCAAAATAGGGTTACAGTGTTAAAGAGGGATAAAAAGTTAAAGTGCATGTTCATATTTGATTCTGTAGGCTCTCCCTAGATATTCTAGCCAATGTTTCTATGTCCCAGAATATCACAGGCTAGGTGAAAATTTCAGTTTGCACTGGGGATAGATAGTTGGAAGATTACATTACACACATCTGTAAAATAACAATTTCTCCAACTTTCAGAGTTGGAAAGAAAAAACATTGACTATACCGCTTGCATCAATGGGATCCCTCTGATATACCACCGATTCAAGTAGCCCCCCCAATAACTATGTTCTGAAGTCTCTGCTTTGGGTAAATAGACTCACCAGCTGAAAGCGCGCACAGATTTGAGACCCTTCCTAACAAAGCAACATTTATAGAAACTCTCCAGACAGCATTAATTCCACTTGAGGCTGATGCCCAACCCCATGCCCAATAGTTAACTTAAAATACCTACAGACACAAGTGCCAAGTACCAACAAATAAGATACAGCAGAGATACAGTAATTTACAGTCACCAAAATTACCTAGTTCTAATATTTGTTTAAAATATAAAAAACAGCATAGTGTGTGAACAACTTGATTTTACCAGCACATGCACATTAAAAGGAAATTAGAGTGCAACTTACTATAACATGTAGGTAATGGAGGATTCCACTGGCTGCTGGTATTGCACTTGACCAAGTTGGCGCCTTTCATTATAAAGCCTGGTAAACACTCAAATGTGACAGCAGAATCAAAATAGTACGGACCAGCAAATCCAGATAATTTTTTAGCTTTGGCTACATCTGGAGTTGAACATTCAACAGCTGTAATATAAAATATAGTCTCAGATTAATTTACAAAAAACATTGCACCAGATGGATGGATCAGTAAAACAGCTCAAAACACAAGTTACAATAAAGTTAAAGTAAAACTCCAGCCAAGACATCTTTTTTTTGGATGGTATGAGAAAGGGTTAGATCTTCGGTTGAGGTTTTCTTGTTCAATCCTGTTATTGAACAAATGATAAAGTGTACTTAACATCAATTTGAAGCTTACAATAGAGGGTGGGACTTGCATCCACTGGAGACAAACAGAAAAATATGCTGTACAAAGAAATAACTTATGGACGTGTGGATTAAATCAGTAATGTTTTACAAGATCAAGATAACAGGAACACTAAACCCCATGAAGTGCGATTAGCGAATACATAAAAACATTAACAATATCAGATCGCCTTCTATTGGGTTTTTATTTCTGTCCCTATTGGAGGAGAGATAGTGTTCTTGACAGTGCAAGGAATCACAGAAATCTCTCTAACAGAGAAAACAGCAATGCGAGCTTGACTTTTAGTAGAATAGGAGAAGGTTAGAACCTCTGTCAAATTATAATTGTTGTCCATTTCCCCAGATTTCCCGTCCCAATGACCGTTATTATGGAGATAAAACAGAGAAGAAACTCTACTCAATTGAGCCATGCACTGCAATAAATCATGTCAAATCTATTCCCCATTCCACTCAAAACTAAAATAAGTAATTGACGGCATTACACTTTTTATATGGTATTTCCAGGGAAAAGCACATTTCCATTCATTTGTATTAACCTACAAAATACCATGCAAGTTTTCCCAAAGACCTTACCAAGGATTTCAGTTGCAGAATTTTCAACAAGGTTCAACTGTTTTGCACAATCTGTAATCAGGGTGCAACTGTACAAAACTACAATGGAATTCTATGTCAAGTTATATACAGTTACATAGTTAGTCTGATTGAAGAAAAAAAAAAAAAAAAAAAAAAAAAAAAAAAAAAAAAAAAAAAGACCATCCAGTTCAACCCAGAGAGGAAAAAAAAACCCCTCCATATACTGTACACAATCCTATACCCAGAGTTGATCCAGAGGAAGGCAAACAAAGCTCAGTAAAGCATTATCCCAATTTGCTCCAGCGGGAGAAAAAAAAAAAAAATCCTTCCTGCTTTCAAGAGACAAAAATCGGATAATTCCTGGATCACCTTTTTTATGCTAGTAAAAATATTTATTGCTATATTACACATAGTACAGGTCCAGAATAACAGAATACATTGAACGAACATGAAAAAGGTACTTTCTTTAATAAGAATGCTGTAGTTATAGCTAAAGAAAAACAAAAAGGTAAAACAACCAACAAAACAAACCAGTAGTAACAGCAATATACACTGACCCCAAGGTTTTGCAAGCTGCAGACATTAACTACCTAAACAATTATGCTACACAGTAACGAAACAGTGGAAAATCAGTACATTGATTTTTTTTTTTTTTTTCCATTAAGTGCTGTTCATCTAATATACTGTATTGTGCCTGCTGTATTAGTGTTTGCCGAGGTCTAGAAAGAAGGACCAGCAGTAATGAATTCAGCATGGTTGAAGCTGGGCAGTGTCAGGAGCACCTAGCGCTCCTGCTCCATCACAGCTGCTGGTCTCTTTGCAGCATCCTGGTTTTGGTTGTGATACATTCTCCCCGTTTGTCTGTCTGGCCACCCGTATGGCGATTGATGTGGCCAGTCTCTGGGTGGAGCCAAGGCAGCCAAGCCTGCAGTCTCATGCTTGTGATAGCGTTTGTAGTATGCGCTCAAACTCCCTGCTTGTCTGCCCTGCCGCTTAGTTTTCCCGGTTTATGACCTTGGATCCAATATTGACTATTCTCTGAACTCTGCTTGCCTTTTGACTACGAATTGGACCAGGGATATTCTGAACCTTACCTGCCTTGCGCCTGGACTGTCACTGAACCTCTGTCTGCCAACCGCAAGAACCTGTTTGTGCTCAGTTTGGGCCTGCCCCGTTGTGGTAGCTAGGCACTATAGCATAGTGTATAAGTCCTGGGGGCAACCAGGTACCAGTAGGCCTGCTTGCCTTATTGGAAAGGGGGCTGCTATAGGTGAAAAACACAGAAGCCAGCTATATTCTCTGACCACCTCCGTTAGGGGTAAGCGTGACAAGCAGATTATTTTTTAACTTACCATGTTCCTCTAAATGTTACTATAATTTTTAGTAGTAATCATTAAATAAATGAGTACCAATAATGGGCAGAAAAAAAAAATTAATTAGTGAAGATTTTCTTTATCTGGGCTAGCAAGTGTGCCTAAGCCAGAATTAACAACGTTGCAGATATTTGATATATGTTGAAGAACTGATGTAGTGGGTAAGATGTATAGGCATAGAGTACGAACAATATGGTGGCAGACGGATGACCAGGAGAGGAGTGTGGAAGGTATGACAGACGGATGACCAGGAGAGGAGTGTGGAGGGTATGACAGTAGTATGTACCAGGAGAGGAGTGTGGAGGGTATGACAGTAGTATGTACCAGGAGAGGAGTGTGGAGGGTATGACAGTAGTATGTACCAGGAGAGGAGTGTGGAGGGTATGACAGTAGTATGTACCAGGAGAGGAGTGTGGAGGGTATGACAGTAGTATGTACCAGGAGAGGAGTGTGGAGGGTATGACAGTAGTATGTACCAGGAGAGGAGTGTGGAGGGTATGACAGTAGTATGTACCAGGAGAGGAGTGTGGAGGGTATGACAGTAGTATGTACCAGGAGAGGAGTGTGGAGGGTATGACAGTAGTATGTACCAGGAGAGGAGTGTGGAGGGTATGACAGTAGTATGTACCAGGAGAGAAGTGTGGAGGGTATGACAGTAGTATGTACATGAGAGGAGTGTGGAGGGTATGACAGTAGTATGTACCAGGAGAGGAGTGTGGAGGGTATGACAGTAGTATGTACCAGGAGAGGAGTGTGGAGGGTATGACAGTAGTATGTACCAGGAGAGAAGTGTGGAGGGTATGACAGTAGTATGTACATGAGAGGAGTGTGGAGGGTATGACAGTAGTATGTACCAGGAGAGGAGTGTGGAGGGTATGACAGTAGTATGTACCAGGAGAGAAGTGTGGAGGGTATGACAGTAGTATGTACCAGGAGAGAAGTGTGGAGGGTATGACAGTAGTATGTATAGGAGGAGTGTGAAGGGTATGACAAAAAAAAAAAAAAAAAATTTGCGCACAATACATGCATTTTTGATGGCTTTTTAATGCATTTCAGGTCTGGTTCACACCAATGCAGATTACGTTTTGCAATGCGATTTTGCCACAGGTGTTTGATGCTTTTTTCTAATGGGGTTTTTTTTTGGCCAACTTGTTGCTGGGCAGATTAGAAACACATCAAAAACAGCAAGCGTGTCAGAAACTCTACATGTGGTTTCTGCAGCATCTCCATTGAAGTCTATTGAACCAAAAATGTATATTATAAATAAAAACCTGTCCATTTCAGTTTTTGGCCAAATGCATCCTGAATTTTTGGTTTTGGTGCACTACTATTTCTTACCTCTTTCTACTGGAAGTTTGGAACACTCTTTCGCCAACAAATCCAGGTCTCTCAGATTGGAAAGGTTCCCTTTCCCAACTGATGTTTTGAGATCTCTCCACATGTGTTCTATGGAATTGAAATCTGGACTCATTGCTGGCCAGTTCAGTTCTCTCCAGTGCTTTGTCTTAAAACCATATCTGGGTGCTTTTTGATGTGCACTTTGTGTCATTGTCCTGCTGTAAGACCCATGACCTCTGACGGAGACCCAACGTTCTGACACTGGGCCCTACATTGCACCCCAGAATTATTTGGTAGTCTTCAGATTTCATAATGCCATGCACATGATCAAGACATCCAGTGCCTGATGCAGCAAAGTAACCGCAAAACATGAGTAAACCTCTACCATGTGCGACTGTATTCCTGTCTTTAAAGACCTCATTGGTTTTTCTGAAAACAGTGGAATGATGGGCTTTACCAAAAAGCTGTAATTTTGTTTAGTCCATCCACAGGACGTTCTTCCAAAAGGATTTTGGCTTCCTCAGGTGAGTGGAGTCCTCCTGGGTCTCCTACCATAACGTCCCTTTTCATTCAGATGGCGATATAGTGCGAGCTGACACAGTTGTACTCTGTGCATGAAGGTCAGCTTGAAATTGTCTGGAAGTTGATCGAGGTTCTTTAGCCACCATTCAAACAATCCTTTGTTGCAATATTCCACGTCCAGGGAGATTAGATACAGTTCCATGGGCTGTAAACTTCTTGACAATGTTGCTACACAGGACCATTAAGATCTCTGGAGATGGACTTGTAACCTTGAGATTGTCCACACTTTTCCACAATTTTTGTTCTCAAATCTTCAGACAATTCTTTGCTGCTCTCTCTCTCCTCCATGCGGCGCAGAGACAACAGGAAGGCTGAGCCAATTTTCCACCATTTTAACTGGTTGCTGGTATGATCAGTGGTGTATTTTGGTTTTGTGCTGCCCTAGGCAAGACTAAAAATCGCCCCCCCCCCACATCTAAATGTGTCCCACCCCTTCCTCTTCAGGCTCCACCTCTTCCTATTAGAGCTCAGCCCACTGACAACAATGGGCCGCTATTCCTCCCACTGACACCAATGATGGTGCCCCATCGTCGGCGTCAGCGGGGGGGGGGGGGGGGGGGGGGGGAGGAGTAGTGCCCCATCGTCGGCGTCAGCGGGGGGGGGGGGGGGGGGAGGAGTAGTGCCCCATCGTCGGCGTCAGCGGGGGGGGGGGGGGGGGGGGAGGAGGAGTAGTGCCCCATCGTCGGCGTCAGCGGGGGGGGGGGGGGGGAGGAGTAGTGCCCCATCGTCGGCGTCAGCGGGGGGGGGGGGGGAGGGAGTAGTGCCCCATCGTCGGCGTCAGCGGGGGGGGGGGGGGAGGAGTAGTGCCCCATCGTCGGCGTCAGCGGGGGGGGGGGGGGGGGGGGGAGGAGTAGTGCCCCATCGACGGCGTCAGCGGGGGGGGGGGGGGGGAGGAGTAGTGCCCCATAGTCGGCGTCAGCGGGGGGGGGAGGAATAGTGCCCCATCGTCGGCGTCAGCGGGGGGGAGGAATAGTGCCCCATCGTCGGCGTCAGCGGGGGGGAGGAATAGTGCCCCATCGTCGGCGTCAGCGGGGGGGAGGAATAGTGCCCCATCGTCGGCGTCAGCGGGGGGGAGGAATAGTGCCCCATCGTCGGCGTCAGCGGGGGGGGGAGGAATAGTGCCCCATCGTCGGCGTCAGCGGGGGGGAGGAATAGTGCCCCATCGTCGGCGTCAGCGGGGGGAGGAATAGTGCCCCATCGTCGGCGTCAGCGGGGGGAGGAATAGTGCCCCATCGTCGGCGTCAGCGGGGGGAGGAATAGTGCCCCATCGTCGGCGTCAGCGGGGGGAGGAATAGTGCCCCATCGTCGGCGTCAGCGGGGGAGGAATAGTGCCCCATCGTCGGCGTCAGCGGGGGGAGGAATAGTGCCCCATCGTCGGCGTCAGCGGGGGGAGGAATAGTGCCCCATCGTCGGCGTCAGCGGGGGGAGGAATAGTGCCCCATCGTCGGCGTCAGCGGGGGGAGGAATAGTGCCCCATCGTCGGCGTCAGCGGGGGGAGGAATAGTGCCCCATCGTCGGCGTCAGCGGGGGGAGGAATAGTGCCCCATCGTCGGCGTCAGCGGGGGGAGGAATAGTGCCCCATCGTCGGCGTCAGCGGGGGAGGAATAGTGCCCCATCGTCGGCGTCAGCGGGGGGAGGAATAGTGCCCCATCGTCGGCGTCAGCGGGGGGAGGAATAGTGCCCCATCGTCGGCGTCAGCGGGGGGAGGAATAGTGCCCCATCGTCGGCGTCAGCGGGGGGAGGAATAGTGCCCCATCGTCGGCGTCAGCGGGGGGAGGAATAGTGCCCCATCGTCGGCGTCAGCGGGGGGAGGAATAGTGCCCCAACGTTGGTATCAGTGACACAAAAATGCTGACCCCTGCTCCAGCCTAGGTGCTGCTGCAGCCAGCATAACTGGTTGCAGCAGCACGGCACACTTACCGGGCGGTCAGCTGTCCTGCTTCATTCACGCCGGGCGCTCCCTCACTTGATGTTCGCGGGCCACTCGGCTCCGCCTCCTCGCAGGTGATTGGCCACCTGTGTGCCTTTCCTGAGCTACAGTTCTGGTGCCCAATCACCGGTGAGGAGGCGGAGCCGAGCAGCAGCACGAACATAGAGTGAGGGAGCGGCCGCAGTGAATAAAGGAGCAGTGCTTCCTGGACTGGATCATCGTGGGACTGGAACCGGAGCCAGGTAAGACACAGCAGCCCCCTGCCCGCCCCTTTACTTAGTGTCTCTTCCGTTGGAAGGGGGGGGGGGGGGCGGCACCGTGCCGCTCCCCTAAACAGTGCCGCCCTAGGCAAACGCCTTGTTTACCTCGCGGCAAATACACCCCTGGGTATGATTTCTATATTTTTAGCACCTGTTAATGGATACAGGTGAGTTTAACTACAGCAGCATCACAATGCAATTATTTCTTCGAATTTTGAGAAGGTGCCAATAATTTTGTCCATTTTTGGGGTTTTGTGTGGAATGTGTCAGATTTGGCTTTTTATTTCTCCACTTTTTTGTGTCATACCACCACAAACAAAATAAATAAAACATGAGAATGCCTAAACATTTATAATTGCAACAATTTTCTGGAAAAAGTGGTGCATTATCTGAAAGAGTGCCAATATTTTTGGCCATGACTACACCAATTAGCCCGTGGAAGAAAGATGTATATACTTACTTATTCTCAGGCTGCTGTGGTCTGGTCATGCAATCCTCTGTGTCAGTAAGCAGTGGGTGGAGCAGAGAGGAGAGAATGCTCCAACAACGGCTGTGAACGCCTGTGAGTGATGACGTCGCACATACGCTCCCCTGAAGCAGTGCTTGCTGACACAGAGGAACTGGACAACAGAATATGACTGGAGTGGCCTTAAAGAATTATACTTTCTAACAGCTTATAAGCACTTCGTAACTACCTTCTAACCGGAAGTCTGATTAGCAACAAAAAAAAAAAAAAGAAAAAAAAAAGGCTTTTCATTTTAGGCATTTCCACAGAAAATGTTCTAGTTCTATGCCTAGGACTCTGTCACACCCCCTCCTGCCCACTCAAACAAGACAAGCTCTGCCATGAGGTTGTTCAAGCAAATCGGAGTCCTTAGACACCTGAAGCTCCAGGGGGAGGAGTCATCCCCAATCCATTCACTTTATGTGGGCAGCACCTATTCGGTCATAACCTTTGATACTGTACCTCATGACATGGCAAATAAATTGGCAACTTCAGTAAAACAGGCACCAGCTAAGCGGACACCAACAATTTGCCCTCTTTGAAGCTCAGTAAGCTCTGACATGACTCCGTAATACCAGCAGTGCACGCAATAAATGAGGATATTTAGGCTTCCCATCTGTTAGCCAAGTGCCTCATCACACAGCAGAAGCAAAAGTACTGTATGTTACATCACTTCTGCTTTCAAAGCAAAACATGTTATCACTTCAGGGATGTTGAATTTGTATTGCCCAGCACCCAGGACATGTACAGTCAGGTCCATAAATATTGGGACATCGAGATAATTCTAACATTTTTGGCTCTATACACCACCACAATGGATTTGAAATGAAACAAACAAGATGTGCTTTAACTGCAGACTGTCAGCTTTAATTTTAGGGTATTTACATGCAAATCGGGTGAACGTTGTAGGAATTACAACAGTTTGCATATGTGTCTCCCACTTGTTAAGGGACCAAAAGTAATGGGACAATTAGCTTCTCAGCTGTTTCATGGCCAGGTGTGTGTTATTCCCTCATTATCCCAATTACAATGAGCAGATAAAAGGTCCAGAGTTCATTTCAATTGTGCCATTTCCATTTGGAATCTGTTGCTGTCAACTCTCAAGATGAGATCCAAAGAGCTGTCACTATCAGTGAAGCAAGCCATCATTAGGCTGAAATAACAAAACAAACCCATCAGAGAGATAGCAAAAACATTAGGCGTGGCCAAAACAACTGTTTGGAACATTCTTAAAAAGAAGGAACGCACCGGTGAGCTCAGCAACACCAAAAGACCCGGAAGACCACGGAAAACAACTGCGGTGGATGACCGAAGAATTCTTTCCCTGGTGAAGAAAACACCCTTCACAACAGTTGGCCAGATCAAGAACACTCTCCAGGAGGTAGGTGTATGTGTGTCAAAGTCAACAATCAAGAGAAGACTTCACCAGAGTGAATACAGAGGGTTCACCACAAGATGGAAACCATTGGTGAGCCTCATAAACAGGAAGGCCAGATTAAAGTTTGCCAAATGACATCTAAAAAAGCCTTCACAGTTCTGGAACAACATCCTATGGACAGATGAGACCAAGATCAACTTGTACCAGAGTGATGGGAAGAGAAGAGTATGGAGAAGGAAAGGAACTGCTCATGATCCTAAGCATACCACCATCAGTGAAGCATGGTGGTGGTAGTGTCATGGCGTGGGCATGTATGGCTGCCAATGGAACTGGTTCTCTTGTATTTATTGATGATGTGACTGCTGACAAAAGCAGCAGGATGAATTCTGAAGTGTTTCGGGAATATTATCTGCTCATATTCAGCCAAATACTTCACAACTCATTGGACGCCGCTTCACAGTGCAGACGGACAATGACCCAAAGCATACTGCAAAAGCAGCCAAAGTTTTTTTAAGGGAAAGGAAGTGGAATGTTATGCAATGGCCAAGTCAATCACCTGACCTGAATCCTATTGAGCATGCATTCACTTGCTGAAGACAAAACTGAAGCGAAAATGCCCCAAGAACAAGCAGGAACTGAAGACAGTTGCAGTAGAGGCCTGGCAGAGCATCACCAGGGATGAAACCCAGCGTCTGGTGATGTCTATGCTTTCCAGACTTCAGGCTGTAATTGACTGCAAAGGATTTGCAACCAAGTATTTAAAAGTGAAAGTTTGATTTATGATTATTATTCTGTCCCATTATTTTTGGTCCCTTAACAAGTGGGAGGCACATATGCAAACTGTTGTAATTCCTACACCGTTCACCTGATTTGGATGTAAATACCCTCAAATTAAAGCTGACAGTCTTCAGTTAAAGCACATCTTGTTGGTTTCATTTCAAATCCATTGTGGTGGTGTATAGAGCCAAAATGTTAAAATTGTGTCGATGTCCCAATATTTATGAACCTGACTGTAGTTTTGGGCATCAGGGAGGTAGTTTTTTTTCAACCTTTAGCCCTGCTGCGGGCTGTGGACTGTGTGAAAGCAATCGGGTGGCAGTGCTGCCGTCCAAATGCTTTAATCTAAAGGGTGAGCTTTGCTGCTTGATAAAAAGTAAATTTTAGTGGTTCCAAAATAAATTACTGTATCACCCAATATATGGCTTCCATCCAGTAGCCAAAAGACATGCAGACAAAAAAGGGGTTTGTGAAAAGAAATTCACAGAAAAGCGGCTACATTATGAACAGAATGCGATACGAAGAAAAATTTCCAAAAAATATGCTTTATTTCACATTAATAATTGACATATGGGCAATCGCCCTGATTTACCATCACCTCAGTATGAGACAATACACACAGACCTAAAACCATTAAAAATCACACCAAGACCGGTCTAGGTATGTGTGCTGCAAAGGCTATGACCGCAATATTCTAAAGCACTTGCAGCACTGGCACATAGGTAACACTTCCTAAAGGAGGTATATTCAAAAATTATACCATAGGTATGCAATATCACATGATATAGAGAATATATATATATATATAGAGAATATCTCTATCTCTATCTCTATCTCTATCTCTATCTCATTACTGTGTAGGTTACACGCCATAGAGGGGATTTTCCAAAAATTATACCAAAAGGTATATCATATCACATGCATGCAAAACGACGGACACAGTATTAGTCAAAAGAGAGGCACAACCCTGAGCCTATAGAGGG